>NW_022436967.1:8808196-9001663 GCF_009761245.1 Sapajus apella
TATTGTAAGAAACAGTCTCCCAAACCACAGTGCAATCAAATTAGAGCTCAGGATTAAGAAACTCATGCAAAACCACACAACTACACAAAAACTAAACAACCTCCTCCTGAATGACCTCTGGATAAATAATGAAATCAATCAGAAATAAAGATTTTCTTTGAAACCAATGAGAATGAAGATACAACATACCAGAATCTCTGGGACACATTTAAAGCAGTGTCTAGGGGGAAATTTATAGTACTAAATACCCACTAGAGAAGTGAAGAAAGATATAAAATCAACACCCTAACACCGTGATTGAAAGAACTAGAGGAGCAAGATCAAAGAAATTCAAAAGCTGACAGAAGGCAAGAAATAACTAAAATCAAGGCAGAACTGAATGAGATAGAAACACAAAAAAAACCTTCAAAAAATCAGTAAATCCAGGAGTTGGTGTTTTGAAAAGATCAATAAAATAGGTAGACCACTAGCCAGAATAATAAAAAAGAAAAGATTTAAATAGATGCAATAAAAAATGATAAAGGGGATATCACCACCGATCCCATAGAAATACAAACAGTCATCAGAGATTACTACAAACCTCTATGCAAAAAAACCAGTAAATCTAGAAGAAATGGATGAATTCATGGACACTTACAGCCTCCCAACACTAGACCAGGAAGAAGTTGAATTCCTGAATAGACCAGAAACAAGGTCTGAAGTTGAGGCAGCTATTAATAGCCTACCAACCAAAAAAAGTCCAGGACCAGATGGGTTCACAGCCAAATTCTACCAGACATACAAAGAGGAGCTGGTACCATTCCTTCTGAAACTATTCCAAACAATACAAAAAGAGGGAGTCCTCCCTAACTCATTTTATGAGACCAACATCATCCTGATACCAAAACCTGGCAGAGACGCAACTAAAAAAGAAAATTTCAGGCCAATATCCCTGATGAATATTGATGCAAAAATTTTCAATCAAATACTGGCAAACCGAATCCAATAACACATCAAAAAGCTTATCCATCACGATCAAGTTGCCTGCATCCCAGGGACTAAAGGCTGGTTCAACATACACAAATCTATAAACGTAATCCATCACATAAAGAGAACCAAAGACAAAAACCCCTGATTATCTCAATAGATGCAGAGAAGGCCTTTAACAAAATTCAAAAGCCCTTTATGCTAAAAACCCTCAATAAACTAGGTATCAGTGGATCGTACCTCAAAATAATAAGAGCTACTTATGACAAACCCATAGCCAATATCATCCTGAATGGGCAAAAACTGGAAACCTGGCACAAGACAAAACTGAAAAACTGGCACAAAAACTCGGAAACAGGCACAAAACTTTGAAAACTGGCACAAGACAAGGATACCCTCTCTCACCACTGCTATTCAATATAGTATTGGAAGTTCTGGCCAGGGCCATCAGGCAAGAGAAAGAAATAAACGGTATTGTAATAGGAAGAGAGGACGTCAAATTGTCCCTGTTTGCAGATGACATGATTGTATATTTAGATAGCCCCATTGTCTCAGCCCAAAATCTCCTTAAGCTGATAAGCAACTGCAGCAAAGTCTCAGGATACAAAATCAATGTGCAAAAATCACAAGCATTCTGGCACACCAGTAATAGACAAACAGAGAGCCAAATCAGAGTGTAAATTAATTCAACCATTGTGGAAGACAGTGTGGCGATTCCTCAAGGATCTAGAAATAGACATACCATTTGACCCAGCAATCCTATTATTTGGTATATACCCAAAGGTTTATAAATCATTCTATTATAGAGACACATGCACACATATGTTCATTATGGCACTGTTTACAGTAGCAAACATTTGGAACCAACTCAAATGCCCATCAATGATAGACTCGATGAAGAAAATATCATCTTGATTCAATTAATCACATATAAACCATGAAATACTATGACACATAGACACCATGGAAATGCAGCCATAAAAAAATTATGAGTTCATGTCTTTGCAGAGACATGGATGAAACTGGAAACTATCATTCTCAGCAAACTGAGACAAGAACAGAAAACCAAATACCACGTGTTCTCACTCATAAGTGGGTGTTGAACAATGAGAACACACAGGCACAGAGAGGGGAACATCACACACTGGGGCCTGGGAGAAGGGGTTAGGGGAGGAATAGCAGGGGATGGGAGGATTGGGTAGGGATAGCATTAGGAGAAATGCATCATGTAGATGACCACTACCACGGTATGTGTACACCTATGTAAGAAACCTGCACGATCTGTGCATGTAACCCAGAACTTAAAGTATAATAAATAAATTTACAAAAAAAGAAAAAAGAAAAACAACTAATAGATTTTATATATATTATAAATTTTTATTTATTTATTTGAATGTTTTTAGCTAGTTTCAGGCATATAGATCAGGAAAACATCATCTTGATTCAAGTAAAGATTGAACAGATTCAAGAGTGGATTTAACTCTTTTCAAGTCTTGGTGTATTTTTTTTTTCTTTTTCTTAGAAATAGAGCCTCATTTGAGAACCTCAGATGTATATGTGGGTCCTCTTCATTGGTGGAATCTGAACCTTGTTCTGCTGGCGCTGGAAGACTGCCAAAATTTGTTCAGTTTCCCAGCTTCTTAGCTGCTGTTTTCTGTTTCATCTGTAGGGCTAGGGAATTGGTTAGTTTCTCAAGTGGGGAACAAACTCAGGATACATTCACTTCTTTAGATTACCATCACTCCTAGATCTTGTTCCCTCGTGTCCTGGCAGTTCTGTAGCCCTAAAACAGAGAGCCTGGAACATCTTATCCCATCAGAAACTAAGGAAGTGCTAAAAGTAAAAAGGAGAAGGTTGGGGAGTGGAGTGGAGGAGGATATGGGGCATCACAAAGGGACATAGGAGACAATTGAAAGGGCTGCAATGGCCAAATCTGAAACAATTTGAGCAAGAAAATAGGTAAAGTATAAAATGAATTATTGATTTAATAAGTAAATTGAAAGTGAAAGACAGATTTCATATATGTAGAAGAATTCCACGTAATCTATGCAGATAGTTATAAGTCAAGCATATATCCTTGATGTGATGTAATGAAGATGGCACTTTACTGATGTATTCTTTCTCCAAAAAACTGTAACCCAGACCAATAATAATAAAAACAACAAAGTTTAATATAATAAAACCCTACAATATACCTGATTAGCATTCCTCAAATGCCAAATTATCAAGGTTATTAAAAATAAGAAATGTGTGAAAAAATGTTACAGCCAAAAGGCACCTAAAAAGACATAACAATCAATGTCAAGTGATATTCTGGAGGGTAACCTGGATCAGAAAAATGACATTAGTAGAAACTAAGGATATCTGAACAAAATATGTACTTTAGTTAATAATAGTGTGTGGGTACTAATCATTTTTTGTGACAAATGTGCCATAATAATGTAAGATGCTAATAATAGGGAAAAACTGGGTGTAAAGGTATATGAAAACTCTCAGTATCATCTTTGTAACTTTTCTATAAATCTAAAAGTCTTCTAAAATAAAAGGCTCATTTAAAAACTAAACAAGAACAAAATTAATATTAAAGACTTATAAATGGGTCTTCAAGTGGTTCAAAGGTTGGAACTATCAGCCATGGTCTTTAAAATAATTATGATTAATATATAAGAAAAATATAATGACATGATGAATTTTACCAGGACACTAGAATCTTTTGTTTATGCAAATAAAGCTGTAAAACTAAACAATACAGTAATTGAAATTAAGGTTGAATAGCAGATCAGAGCCTACTAAAAAGAGGATTACCAAAGTAGCAGATGACTAGAAAATATCCAAATCCAACTGGGCACACAGTCTCTCTCCTGCCATCCTGTGAAGAGGTGCCTTTTGCCATAACTGTAAGTTTCCTGAGGTCTCCCAAGCCATGTAGAACTGTGAGTCTATTAAACCTCTTTCCTTTAGAAATTACCCAGTCTCAGGTATGTCCTTATTAGCATTGTGAGAAAGGACTAATACATACGTACAACTCTTTGTGTCATACCATACTTTCAAACTTAAATTCCATGTGAGAAAATTTCCCCTGCCTCTTGAGAAAAACTCTGGCAAAACAATGACTTTGTGATATTAATGAGAGCTACAGATCACTTTTCACTTTAAATGCAGTCTTGAATATGTTTTATTTCCATCTAATAATATCTAGTCCCATCTAGTAAATATATATATATATATATTAGTTTGACTTTACAATAATTGTTCCCTCCTGTCCCAGATTGAAATTTCCTCGCTATTCTGGCTATTGTGATGGTTATTCTTCCCTCTCTTCCCTGACTTGTTGGCCCTCTAACAGCTGTTTCTTCGCCTTAATAATAGGGTAGGGGAAATAAGAGGCAGAGGAGAAGGAATGTCTTACTTGGCCTCTGGGCTCCTGCCTACTTGTCTTGGAAGGTGATCAAAACTGATTCTATCAGAAGCACTACAAGGGGATCCTACATCAGGCTCCTTTCTGCAGTCCTCCACAGATTTACCACTATTCCTGGTAGTTTTCCATGACACCTATCTCAGCCACTGGTATCCAATAAAAGGGCTCCAACCTCATTCATCTGGGTTTGTCCCCGGTATCTCTACTCAATATTACTGGATAAGATTTAGGATTCCTCCACATTGTCTTCATTCCCACAGGGTTCCCATCTGGTCATAGTAAGGCACTCATCAACCTGAAAAACTTATCTGATAAACTCTTACTTGAACCACTCTGGATAGAAGTTACCCTATAAGCTTACCTTAATAAATTCTGGGGCTACAGAGCAACCTAATCACTCTCTTGGGTCCACTTTAAAACATCTCATCTCTGATTATCTAGATTTGCAGGGTCGCTCCTCAATTTACATGCTGTGTTAGCTTTCTCAGACATAATTCCATTCTTTGTCTCTCAGATGCATCAGAAACACTTGAAAGATCTCCAAATGGTTCCTTCCTGAAGCCCTACTTGCTAGACTTCTGGATATAGGGTAGCACTACATTAGACATCCCCCAAGATGAAGGAGGAGATTCCACATTAAAAGGATCTGTCTCCAAATAAATCACTTCACCAGTATCCCCTTTTGAGGCCTTTATTGGTTCTTTTTTTATAACCAGAGGTTCAGAAATTATAAAATAGGCTTTCCTTCTTCATATGGAAATTCCATAAAACTTGCATGAAGTGTCTATTTCCCATATATTAATACTTTGCTATTCTGATATAAATTAAATCACCACCTCACTTAAAGAAGTTTTGTTTTAACATCCAGCTGTAGTTTTAAATATGTAGTAAAGTTACTATAAGATCTCTGTTCAAAGCCCTCCAACCTCTACTATAGGTCACAATGGAGGGGACTGTAGTTCCCTAATCATTCCAACAAAAACAACTGGAAATGATAGAGAAAATACAGAACAATATTTTAAAGGCAGAGAAGAGGAACTAAGCCAGCCAGAACACAAAAGATAATATTTGAACAAAAAGGAAAGTATGCTAAAGAAAGCCCTTACTAATTTTTTCCCTTCAGGGAAAAAATTAGGTATTTCCCTTCAGGCATTTTCTGCTTGGCTCAGGCAAGGGGTCATAGAAGACATAAAATTTCAAGCCACGATCAAATACCAGTGAATACACACTTTAAAACAAAAAACTGACCATTATAGTAATAACAAGGATGTGGACCACCTGCAATTTCTTAGCACTATGTATGTGAACATAAATTAGTTTAACCACTTCGGAAAAGTGTTTATTTTTCACTAAAGTTAAAAGGATATGCATTATGTCTAGCAATTGCATTCATAGGTATCTACCCAGGAGAAATAAGTGCAACTGTGCAAAAAGATATTTACAAAAATACTTACAATAGCTGAATATTTACAATATGCTGAAACTGTAAATAATCCAAATGTCCATCAACAGAAGAATGGATAAATAAATTATATTTGTAGAAAGGAACACTACATATAGCAACAAAAAAGAATGAATTGGGGCTACACACAACAATACAGATGAATCAGAAAAATGTTATTTTTAATAAAAGAAGCTAGTCTCAAAAGAATACAGTATGATTTCATTTATATAAAGTTAGACAACAAGGAACACTAATCAAGATGATATAAGTCAGAATAATGGTAAGTCTGTAGTGTAAAAGAACATGAGAGAGGCTTCAAGGCTTCTGTTCCTATTCTGTAGTTGCATTTGAGTGGCAGCCCCGTGGGGATATTCATTTGCAAACTGACTCTGAAATAAAAAAATTAAATCAAAATTTTCACAAAGGATCACCTGCTACCAGTTTGACCTAATCATTTTACTGTTCATGTCCTCCTTTTTCACGGTGCTCCCGCACACCAGCCTCCTTGCTGTCCTCAAGCATAGCAAGCACGCTCTCATCCAGAAATGTCTGCACTTCTTCCCTATGCCTAGAATACTCTTCAGATAAAGCCACATATTAAATATCTCCTCTCCTTCAAGACTGCACAAATGTTGCCTTCCCTGATCATTTTATATAAAATATACACACACCCACCACTCTGCTTTTATCCTGGTTACTATTCATAGCCCTTACTACAACTTAGTTATTTTGTGTAAATATGTTCTAGTACTTATAACCTTTTGTGAGTCCTAGAAATCTGAGAACGCATTGTTCTAATCACTGCTCTGTCTCAGTCTAAAACCATGCTTGGCACAAGGTAATTGCTCAGTAAAAGTTTGTTCAATAATTGATGAATGAATGTCCTAGTCTAGAAAAAAAGTATTTTTTTTTTAAATCAAAACTTACAGTAAGTTCTCACTTAACATTGTCAATAGACTCTTGGAAACTGTGACTTTAAATGAAACCAAATATAAGGTAACCAGTTTTACTAGTTTACTGGTATAGCCTAATGGATATGAACAAGAGTTTAGTTCTTACAGCAGATTCCTGGTCACAAAAACATCACCAAACTTCTAAATAAAGACTAGAACACTTCTAATAGTAAATGTTGAAATAACTGTGGGCTATACATATAGTTAACAAACGTTAATTTACAAAATAAGATAATTATCCAATTTTTCCAGTTCAGGGCCATGGGTAACCAGAGACTATCCCTGCAGTTGAGGGTGCAAGCTGGGAGCCAGCTCTAGATGGGAAGCCCTCCCATTGCGGACTCACACGTACACCCCGCTTTAACGCACCAGTTCACCTAACATGCACGCGTTTGGGATGTGGGAGGAAACAGGAGTTCCTAGAGAAAACCCAGGCAGACGGAGTGAAACATGCAAACTTCACATAGACCATATCTTGCTAGGAATAGATTTTTTTTTCTCATCAATGTTATAATGAAACGATATTGAAGAAAATGACATTACTCAAGAACCAGCTGCATGTTATTTATAAAATATAAATTAGCCTTTTACAGATTATCAAATTCCATAATCAATTTACATCAAATGAAAGACTATTGAAAATGTTCTTCCTCTTTGTTTTTAAGGTTTGTTTTTAACAGGCTTTAGGATTCAAACAGGGAAAAAAATTTTCAAAAAAAGGATTATACCCAAAGTTGTCATCAGTACTAATGACAGCTACTTTGTAACAGTGGGGAAAGTTATTGTCTACTTTTCTCCTTTAATCTCTCATTTATCCAAAGAAGTTTCTGAAATTCTGATATATTCAATATCCTTCTGATAGCTATAGTGGATATTATCCCTCTGTACACTCCATGGTTTTACTTCATTGCAGACACAGAATGGTATTCCCTTTTCTACATTCCAATTCCTTCATCCCTTAAAACCATGTTGAATTCATAAATTGTTCAACAATTGTAATCAGATATGTCTATTAGTTCTTCAATCCCCCCCACCAATCTTGCCGTAAAGCCCCATATAAGTATTATTTTTATTACATATTTATATTGCTAATATAAACACCTCTCCTAGCTAGCACCTGCCTTTCATAAGGATGTAGTCCCACTTAAGGCCCAGAGAATTTACATTCGTTTAGTCTGTGGTCCAAAGAGGGCAAAAAAATGGATTCTTCTCTGTTCTTACTTTGCCAGAAAAGAAGCAGCACTGAATACAACAAAAAAAAGACTGCTCCCTCTGACTGGTTACGGGTGCAAGACCCCTACTCCTCCTAAAGCAGAAACTCTGCCTGGTGACCTGGCATCCAGGAGTTTAACATTCTCGATTAAATGAGGTGGTCTAACCTTCTAATCTTTCTTTTTTGTTCAGAATGCTTGAAAGATAATAGGGTTAATCATGAAAATAATAAAACTTGCAATATCTGTTGCAAGTGTCTGCACTTAAACCTAAGTATATTCCAATTCTGCAAGTTTGTGACATTGGTTAAGGAGCTACCCCCTGGGGTCTCACTTAAGTATGTGAGTGAACAGTGTTTAGGAAATTAAACTAATTCCAAAGAAGAGAATTGAGCATTAGTAAAATAAACAGGGTGCTACTGCTAAACAGAGCATTTTATCTTTCACATACTTAATTCCTACTTCTGGTTACTCTTGCTAAACCCAAATATCGTGACCTGTAAAATAATCTTAAGTGAAAACCTAAACAACTGAAGTGAAAGGCATCAACTGGGTCAATGTGAATACCTTCTGGCTGCAGCAGACAATCTCGTTGCATGCAGCCCTTGGCATAGTGCTGATGCCTATGGCAGGCTCTGGGCAGTGCTTGGCAGGCACTGGTGGAAGCTGATATGATAAAGTGGGCTCACCTGCATGTCTCCTGCTTTCAGAGAACAGCATTGGCAGAGCAAGGCAACACCAGAGAGCAGAGTAGGTAAGAAGAGAAAATGGTAGCTGCCTTACAGTAACCAAGCACAAGTCTGTGGGCAAAACACCAGCTTCATTCAGAATTTAGAGAATGAGTTAGAGGAATCTGAGGGGTGCTAGAATTTCAATGAAGCCAATACAGGTGAATTTAGGCAAATATTTCTGTTATTCTTTTTGAAAGGTAGTTTATTATTCACTAACTATGTAACTTTGGAAAATATTGTTCTTGGGTTTCAGTTAACTCATTTTTAAAATGTGAGGAAATAATAGCTATCTGGCAGAACTGTTGGAAGGATTAAATAAATATATACAGTTGACTGCTGTGAACATATCTACCTACCTATCTGTCTATGTATCTGTCTATAAAGATATATATAAAAATCCTGACAAATCTTAACACCATATAAATGTTATTGCTATTATTAGTATATAATTCCTATTCACCCCTGAATGCTGTGTCCTGGGGAGTATGAATTATACTATTTATAAAAGATTGCATATCATGGCAGGTGAGGGAACTCATAATAGAGAAAGCAAAACAGTAGAAAGTGAATGAAGAAAGTTGACAAGAGTAGCAACTGCTGTTCGTATTTCAATTTCAAGTAAATAGTAAAAATGGACATGTAAGTGCACTGGCGGACGGCTTATTTAAGACATTCTTTAAAGCTAGTTAAGGTAGACAGGTTTTCGAATGTGATAAATGAATTAAACTGTGTCAGTTTCAAACTGTCACCATTATAATTTAATTTAAATTTAAACAGCAATTTAAACAGTACAAAAGATTGCCTCATCAGTCCTCCATAATCTTAACCTTTGGAGCTTTCCACAAAATAGATAGTAAATTGAATTAATTATTAGCCTTTCACTTAGGGGACCTAGGTAGAATTCAGCAGCTCAGAAGACAACTGATAAGATTGGTAGGTTCATTTCAGTTTCCACTGTACTTTAATCCCCAACAAATATCCACCTGTCATATTTTTCTACTTCTTTTTTTTTTTTTTCAGAGAACAAAATTCTAAGAAATCAGAGTTGGCTGATATTTAAAATCCTCTTTGTAAAGTGACATAGTTGTATATACAGTAAGGTCAGATCAATGCCATGTGTAGAAAATCATGAAAGAAAAAAATTAAAAATAGTGTCCAGGAACACAATTGATTCCCACCATTTTGGGAGAGCATTTCTGTGTCTAATATCATCCATCAGAGCAAGCATCGCATTATATATCTATTAGTAACATTTATATATTCAATTAGCACTTATAAGCAAAGACCATATGAAAGTCTTTGTGGGTTCTGGGTACTTACAGAAATTATTGCCAGGGGGCAGATACAAACAGGTAATCGGCAATTGTATTAAGGTATAGCAAGATATGTAAAAAAGGGAGTATGAAGTGGCGTAACATGGACTGGGAAAAGTCCAACAGTTTTTTTGAAGAAAATGACATCTAAGTTGGATCCTGAAGAATCAGTAGGCATTAACCAAGCATTGGAAAGAAATGAGGGCCTAGCATAGCATTTCTCAACAAGAAGGAACAGAATATGCGCAATTCTGGGACTTTAATGTGGCTTCAATATAAGAGTATGAGAGGTGAGTGTTAGGAGAAGACACTGAAAAGAAAAATAAGCTCAGCACATTGTAAGACACTTAAAAAAATGTTGATTGTTTCCAGAAGGCAGGAACACAACGAGTTTCTCCTAGGGACCTGGCAGCATTTGTGCTAAATTGGCAAACCTGTGAAGAGGCTATTGTAAAAAGTCAAGTTACTGATCATGACGAACTACAGTAAGGAAAAACAATGAATATAGAGAAAAGTGGGTGAGATTGAAAGATATTTGCGAGAATAAACAGAACTAACAAATAGATGAATAAGGAGAAAATGGTGTAGGACTCAAGTGAAATGTCCCGCTTTCTTGTTTGATCCAACATGTAAGGGATGTTTTTGATTGAAAAACCCCAAAATCCTGGATATGTATTTCTAATTCCCTATTTGAAGTTAAATCTCCATGGGGTGCTAACGTTCTGCATGTATTCTGTTCCAGACTACCTTTTAAAGGATGCTTGTACAACAAAGACACTCAGAAGATGCAGTGCCCATCTCTTGGGCAGAGTGCAGATTTTTAAATAAAGATAATGTCTTACTGCAGTAAAAAGGTTGAACAGGTTTGCTAGCAGCCACATTGAAAAGCTTAGAGCTGCCTTAGCTTACAGTTCCTCAGCTGTGACACAGCCCCACTGTGTATGCACCACTGGGCCCTCCTCTACATTGCCCCATGGGCCTTGGGGACCTGGCAAAGGAAACTGATGTAAGCATACGGTTCCTGCTTCCTGCTTTGCTATGAGTAAGAATGTCCTTTTTCGTTGATCCAGTAGTCTCTTGCTTTTTGGGGCCTCCACGAAACAGTGGCAGGCTAACCTTTTATCATGTAAATAAATTTCAGATAATTCACAATTTTTGAACACTGCTCCCCAACATCTCTTTATTATCTCCAACTTAAAAATCATTTAAGGTGGTGGGTTTGGACTATTTGTGGAAAGTTATTATACTGAGGGTAGAAATTTGGGGTTAAAAAGCATGTTAAATGTATTTGAAACATTTTCAGTTTTACATCTGTATGAATATCTAAGTCCTATGTTTTCGTATGTCAGCTTGTGTTTGTACATCTAACTTTTAATAGGTCAGCAATTAGCATATTACATTTGTATCCAAATCTTTAAAATTCTAAAATGGACTTCTGCAGAGCTTAACTTTCATTTTGGAAGCCGAAAATTTTAAAAAATATACATAAATTTAGATTTTAACTTAAAGAATGCAAATTGGCAAATTTGTAGGAAATTCTAATAACCCACTTAAAGTTTCCTGCAATTACTGCTGAATTGCCACCAACAACTTAATAAGGGGATTCTGACTTGGAAATTCCAAAAGCATACTTTGTATAGCTATACATTGTATAGCTAAAGTAAAATATTCTTTTAAGAAGCATTTATTAGTACATTGTACAGGCTAGAAACACATCAATGAATAAGGAATTATCTCTATTCTCAAAAACTGAATAATGTAGATAGAAAAATTGAAGCTGAGTAAAAAACAAACACTTATTTTTATTAAGTATGTATATTAATCTTCTGGTTCTGGTCAAAGAAATATGAGGAATTTAGACATCTTATCATCTTTGCCTTCAAGTATTCTATCTTTCTTTTTCCCTGAGTATAATGATTCAAAAGAATGATATACCCATGGTCAATTAATAAACAGTAATAGTCTCCCCAACATGTCCTCTAATTCTTCTAATTATTTTTTTTTT
The DNA here is from genome assembly GCF_009761245.1 of Sapajus apella. Taxonomy (NCBI): domain Eukaryota; kingdom Metazoa; phylum Chordata; class Mammalia; order Primates; family Cebidae; genus Sapajus; species Sapajus apella. The sequence goes on from NW_022436967.1 coordinate 8,820,238, forward strand.
TAGACAGAGTCTCCCTCTGTCCCCAGGCTGGAATGTAGTGGTGCAAGCTCAGCTCACTCAGCTTCCTCTTCCCCGGTTCAAGTGATTCTCCTGCCTCAGCTTCCCGAGTAGCTGGGACTACAGACACACCATCACACCCAGCTATTTTTCATATTTTTAGTAAAGACGGAGCTTCACCGTGTTGGCCAGGATGGTCTCGATCTCCTGACCTTGCGATCCGCCCACCTTGGCCTCCCAAAGTGCTGGGACTACAGGCATGAGCCATGGTGCCCAGCCTAATTCTTCTCATTCTAATATTCATACCCTGACTTTCTGAAGATATGCCATAAAAAAAATGTTGGTTTTCTGCCATGGGTCTAATCATTTATATTAAAGACTCAAAGGAATAACGTGAGCTGAAAACATAGCTCTACAGCTAGCTATAAGGACCAATAAAACCTATGCCTACTTACTAAATTCTGTAGCTGTTCTGGTAATAAAAGGTTTAGTTCTGGGCATCTAGCACACTGGTAAATATATCCAATTCACAAGTTAAACATGCTTCATCTTCCTAGAAAATATAGTTTCCTTGAAGATTTGGAAAACAAATGTGATGAAATGTGGAACTCTTAAATTAAGTGTGAAAGCAAAACCTACAGTTTACTTCTTTGCCAGCTCATTCTCATGGTGTTTGATAAAGTTAAGAAAGTTGAAAATTTCTGTGCAGCAAAAAATTTGGTATTAGGTAATAGGGCAGTATTCGGTTTTTCACATTCGGAAGACCATGTTATTGCCAAGAGATACATTTATGCTAACATCACAGGTCTGCAGAGGACTAGCACTAATTTACCAGCAAGAACAAGAGACACAGCATCCTGTAGAGTGTCCAAAACACTTACACAACCATCAGTTTTCTTAAAATTAGTTTGACACTATACAAACCAAATAAAACTTAGTTTTATTATTTTTTATTTTGCTTATATCTCTAAGCGAAAGGTTTTATTTGAAAACATACATAAAAACAAGATTGCAATACGGATCATAAACACTGACTAAGGTAGTCTTTGGCTTTCCAAAGAATAAAGGAAAAGTTTGGGGCTTTACTGGAGAAGAGAAATGTTATGTAAATTGTTTTGAAAGAAAGCTCATTAGCACTAGTAAAGGTTTTTGGGAGTTGGCAAACTCTGGTGAGTGGCAGTGGTAGGTAAACTCATTTTAGAATCACAGAAAGTAGTTTTGGCAGCTACTAGGTAAAAATGGTGTTAAGAGTACAGCAGGTCATTTGACAGATGGGCTTGTGAGATAGTCTCTGGGGCAGGTGTTTTGTGATCTGAGTGCTCCTTCTCCTTGGTCCCCCGACTCTTAATTTAGTTGGGCTTGAAAAAAAAAAAACTCCAATTTGTAAAGTCAATTTTCACATTTCCCCCTTTTGACCAAGATCTTTCTCTGAAAGTTTTACTGATCAACCATCCTGAAGTTAGGTCTAATTGTCTCCTAGTGCTGGGATATCCTAATTGTGTCTGGTCCCAAATTGAAAGCAAAGTGTGGGAATCAATGACAGAAGCCCAGGCCACATTTGTGGCCAGAAAGAGAATCTCTCAGGGCAAGTTTGTCTGGAATTCAGCATAGAGTTCCATCTTACCAGTACCATAAGCATTAGCAATCATCTTGAAGCATTGGGCTAACATTATTCTGTGGGGAGGACTGGCTTTACAAAAATTAAACAGACAAGAAAAATGGAGCTTAAAGATCATAATACAAAGTATGATCAGGAGTAACATCATAAATTCCAGTTTACATAATTGATCTCATCCATGAACCCAATTTTGAAGTTAATCAACTGAACAGATCAAAAAGTTCAGATGTATCTGCTGAAACCTTTTGGTGCTAAGGGGCTTGCTTTCTTACCTTATATAATTGCCATTTTACTTCTCCAGAGGAATGTATCCATGCGCAGCAAACAGTGTTAGCAACTGCACAAATATTACCTTATTTAGCTGATAAGAAATCCAGGGCAATCCTGCTACCTAATGCCACTTTAGAAAGATAATCTAAGGAAGGTTTTTCAGCTGCAATGATTTTAGCTGTGGCGTTGGCTGTGGACCTAATTGTTAAGGATAAATTTCTGATGATTGTTCCTAAATGGCTAATTCTGATACTGGGAAAAAAAGGTTTAACAGCTGAGCCCATCTGCTAGATTTATGCCTCCTGCCAAAGTATCTCTTTTAAAGATCATGGTATAAACTAAAATGTTGAACCCAATGTTCAAATTTTGCTGATTTAAATTGAATACAGAAGTATTTCAAACCACGTCGGTCTTTTAATTTTCCATTTCTTAAGATGTAATGTTGCCCAAGCAAGTAGTGGACTTTTGAATCCTTCACAGATGAAAATGTATTCCAATGGAATACAACAGGTAATGCCATAGGGATTACCCTGCATTTTAACAGCTACTCATAAGGAAGTGTCAGCAGCATTTAGCCAAGATTCAACTATTCAACTATTGCATTGCTGGAGGCCATCAACAGTTAGAAGACCAGGGGAAGGAGTAATTTTGCAATCTGTTCAATCTCTTTTCTCTTGAATACTCTTACCATGTTTCTCTTTATATAATCTTAATCTAATTTTAAAGTCTTTTGTGTAGACCTTAGATACTGTTAGGGTGAAGCAGGAAAATCTGCATGTGAATCTCAAAACTTGACCTTATAAAAAGAACCAGATACACAATTTGAACAGTTCATTGGAAACATTAGTAAAATATGTTATGGGGTAAAATAAAGATTAACTTGCGTAATGAACAGATGGGAAGTTGTGGCAACAAATCCAGTAGTCAGTTATGTGTCTCCCTTTGGCAAAAGATTGGAAAATGTGAATTATAGCATTGTCATTCCATGAAAATAAAGGCATATAAAAAGAGACCAATAGTTTTTTTTTATAAAAAGAGTATGCATCCTGGTCTGGAAATGTTGGGATGGAAGTCTACTTCAGACGTCAATTCTGGAAGAATTTTAGTTTTAAATCGCTTGTGGGAGTACTGGTCCAGTCAGGAGTAGAGGACTTTTAAAAATACGAGATGTAGATCCACAAGTCAGTGCCTTTGAGCTTCACAGCAAAGTGATTGGTGAAAAGGGCTTGATATGAACCCTTCCAATAAGGCTGAAGAGAATCTTTATGTAGATATCTTTCCAGTAGACTAAGTTGCCAGGTTGTACATTATGGTGCTTTAGGTCTTTATCTTTAGAGTGCACCATGAAAAGATTGTTCTACCAAAGTATAATTTTTATCCATTGTGTTAATAATGCTTTTATAATATTGAGGTATATCTTATTTTATCAACTGATGGTCAAAAGTAGAGAGAGATAAGTTTATAGGATGACCTGTGATGATTTCAAAATGTGAATGTTTGTGAGTTTTAAAGGGAATGGCTCTCCAACTAAAGAACATCAAAAGAAGAATCTTGGATCAGGAAAGGTGTAAGGTTTTCATATTTTTTGGTTTTTTTGGAGTCTCATTCTGTTGCCCAGGTTGGGGTGCAATGGCTCAATCTAGGCTCACTGCAATCTCTGCTTCCCAGGTTAAAGCAATTATCCCTGCCTCCCTCCTGAGTAGCTGAAATTACAGGTGCCTGCCACCATGTCTGGTGGCTGTTTTGTATTTTTTTTTTTTAGTAGAGATGGGGTTTCACCATGATGGCAGGTTGGTCTCAAACACCTGACCTCAGGCAATCTACCCGCCTCAGCCTACCAAAGTGTTGGAATTACATGAACAAGGGAGAAGTACTGCACTTTAAAACCATCACATCTCATGAGAATGCACTCTGTATCACAGGGCAACATGGGAGAAACCGTCCACATGATCCAGACACTTCCCACCAAGTCCCTCTCTCGGATTACAATTTGAGATTAGATTCGAGTGGAGACACAGAGTCAAACCATATAATCTGCAGTATTACATGACCCATAAAGTGGTTTCCCCAGTTACTATAAAGTTCGATGAGGCTGGGCGCGGTGGTTCACACCTGTAATCCCAGCACTTTGGGAGGCCAAGGCAGGTAGATCACGAGGTCAAGAGATTGAGACCATCCTGGCTAACATGGTGAAACCCCGTCTCTACTAAAAATACAAAAATTAGCTGGGCATGGTGGCGCATGCCTGTAGTTCCAGCTACTCAGGAGCCTGAGGCAGGAGAAATGCTTGAATCCAGGAGGCAGAGGTTGCAGTGAGCCGAGATCACGTCACTGCACTCCAGCGTGGCACCTGGCGACAAACCGAGACTCTGTGGCAAAAAAAAAAAAAAATGTTCGATGGGAGTGTCCTACATGGGAATAATTTTCTCTAGAAGAATTTTGGCCATGGCTGAAGCAGTGGCTTGTCTACAAAGAAGGGCTTCTACTCAGTTGAAAAACATAGAGATGATACTAATACGTATGCATCCAAAGGAGAGAGGTAGCTAGGAAAAATCCATTTGCCAAATGTCAAGTGACCCATTAGGTACATGAAAATGTTGAGAAATGATGTATATGGTATTTCTTGGATTAAACTTAGGACCACTAGTACAAGCTAAATAGGCACTTTTGGTAGACATTTTAATGTCACCCCTCAAATATCATTTCATAAAAGAAATAAATGTGTTAGTTGTCTATGAGTCAAATTATAAACTATAGTTAACAGTAGATATCTCAATAGATTTGGGAAAATGGGTTTATTTACATGTCCAAATCATAGTTCTTTTTTTTAATCATCAAACTAGCTGCCATAATTTTTCCAATTATTTTCTACTTTCTGGTAGTCAATTTTGTGCATTTTTGAATCATCTTAATGTTCTTTTTGTGAGACCATGACAAAGGTTTGATCAATTGAACCTTTAAGAGTAGCATTACTAACAGCATTATCAGCAAAGTGGTTTTCTCTAGCCTCTATAGGATCCTCCAGCCCCCACTGAGTCCAACCTTAAATTCCAGGAATTTTGAAGATAGCTAAAACAGTTTGTACCTATATGGCATCCAGTTAAGTCTTGTACAAAGTATCTATTTTTTATTTGACCTCCTGTGAAAGTGAGGAAGCACCTTTACTTTCATAAAGTCCTGAAATCATGAACAACCAAGCAGGCGTAACTACTGTCTGTGAACTTGAATTGGCATATTTCTCTTTAGTAAGGAGCCAAGCCTGAGTATGGGCATAAAGTTCGGCCTGGTGGGTAGAAGTACCCATAGCTAAGAGGGCAGCCTCAATACCTTTAAAATAAGTAGTAATTGTGTATTCGGCACAGTATTTACCAATGCCATCATTTAAATATGCTCCATCTGTAAATCACAATAGTTTAGCATTGCCTATCAAAGCCTCTTATAAATTTCTTTGTTAGTCGAAAGATAGAGTCAAAAAGTAATACAGATGGGTCTATATCAGAAGGAAGGGGTAAAAATTAGAAGAATTAAGATTGTTCTATTGAAAATGAGTTACGTAAGGAGGAAGTAGCCAAAAAAATTTTATAAGAGGTAAAATTACTGGCAAATAGGTGTTGAGTATGATGTAAATTTAGAACTTAACAGCATGGAAAATAAAAAATGATTGAAGGAAATCCCATGACCATTTCTTTGGTGAATTGACTAGCAGGGCAGTAGTTGCAATAGTTCTCAAATGAGGAGGTAATTCTTGAGCTACTGAGTCTACTTGTTGGCTGCACTATCCAGTGAAGTAGTGTTGATCTCCATGTTTTTGAGTTAGGACACTCAAGGCATTTTCTTTCTTTTCATAAACAAAAAGAAAACAAAGAAGTGGATAATTAGAGTGTCCCAGGGCAGAGAATTTAAGAGTTCCTCTTTAATCTAATAAATGCAATATGTTTGGATTTTTTTGCCTTACAATGGGATCAGGCTTAGAATCCTTAAGTAGGACATGCAGGGTTTTAGCCATCAAAGAAAATTTGATATTCCGTTATGGCGGGAATCAACAAGTCTGAGAAAACCTCAAAGTTGCCATTTAATTTTGGGTCTATGGAACTGAAGGACACCTGGGATTTGTTCAGCGTTTAAATGTAGTTCTGTTTGAAAAATCAGATAATCCTAATGTTTAACTTGGGTTTTAACGAGTAGTAACTTTTCTTTAGAAAACTATGATCTTTTATGGCTAGAAGTTTTCATAAATTCACACTGTCTTCCTCACAGGATGCCTGCATGGGAGAGCAAAGAAATAATCTGCATACTGCGGTAAGAATGAGCCTTAGGGGAAAGTTACATCTTCTAAATTAACCTTCAGAATTTGAGAAAGATTGGAAAGACTTTCAGTTTAGTATTGTGGCATAAGAGTCCAAGTATATTGTTGTGCTTCCTGAAAGAAGGCAAAGAGATATTGACTGCTTTGATCAAGAAGGATGCTAAAAAAAGCACCACAGAGGTAAATTTCAATGGACAATTTACCATAAGTTGGTATTGAGGTCAACACATTATATGGATTTTGGGCTATGTTATAATGTGATATAGCAATATTATTTGTCATTTATAACACAGAAACCCTGAACAAATCTACATCTGCAAACATTAGATTTTCTCACTGGGAGAATGGGAGTGTTACAGAGACTGGTGCAAAGAATTTTTAAGCCTTGAGTTTTGTATTCTTCAATGATGGGCCTTATCCCTTGTTAGGGTAGATCGGCCCAGAGGAATTTGTTTCATATTAAGCAAGGGCTTTGTTCAGTGAATTTGGATTTTGTTCAGGAATGCACTATGACTCTGTGTTGATGTTGTGGCCCACAAAAAGGTACCTGTTTCGATAAAAAACTCTGGGAGCTAGCAGGGATATCTTTGGTGTTGAGACAATGTAATATATAAGCAGGGCATCAAAAGTAGAGTCCAGCGGATTGTTGTTGTCAAGTTATAAAATTATTTTTCCCTTTTGGGAGAAAGAGATGACAGCATATTTTTCCAAAAGTTTTGTCTCAATAAATGAGCTGGAATAGATTCCATCAGTAAGACGAGATAGGTATTCTATAATAGCTTAAGGTGAAAATAATAGTCTGGGACAGAAAAACCATCAATGGTTCATTTAAAACTCCCCCACTTAAATCTTTTTAGTACTCCAAGGCAGGAGATGGTTGAGGTTAGTGGGGTTGAACACCAATAGGATTGCTCCTGTATTTATATAAACAGTCAGGACCTCATTGCCAATTTGAAGTGGTCTCCCCAAGGTGATTAAGTGGAAGAATTGGAAAAAAAAAACTTCTGTATTTTCTCAAAGCCCCTCTATTGGGAAGGAGAAGCAGAAGCCTTAAGTGAAGAAGACTATTTATAAGCTTAAAAGGAATTGCTTATGTTTATAAAATTTCTTCCAGTGGCCTCGGCTATTTACGATAATGACAGATGCCAAGAGTTGGCTTTTGTGGATTAAAGTTGTGTCATTTAGAGACCAAATTGTTTTTTCTGGGAGCATTCATTTGTTGTAATTGGAGGTTTAGGATTTTAGTAGTCTTCTTTTTATTGGTATTATTTATGGTGCAAGCCAATTGATTTGCCAAATTAATAAATTCAGCACATGGTGTGGTCTCTACCACCATGCAAGTTTTGTTGTTCTTGTTTTTTTTTTTAACTTATAGAGAAAGCTCTTGGCTGAGATCATTAGCAAACATAGAGTTAGAGGTAAGTCTAGTACAGTAACATCCATAGGAAGGCCAAAATTTTTCTCTGACTATAACCAACAGTCTGTTATAATAGTTATGAACTGGTTCATTTGGCTCTTGAGTATAAGCTTAAATATTATTCCAATCCACAGCTTTAGAAAATGGATTGAGGTGATGGGGAGGAAGGCAGCAAACCACATTGCCATGTATGTCTGTGCATGTTTTCACATGTACTCCAAAACATTAAACACAATAAAATATATATTAAAAAAAAAAAGAAAGAAAAAGAAAATGGATTGAGGATGGCCCTCTGTAAATTATTTGACAGGTGTTGAGCCAGCTTCTAATATTGTAGATCTGATTCTGGGAAATGGGGACAGATCATGCTAAATCCACTTGGAGATAAGTCCAATAGGCTTTTGCTAGCCAGTGTTGGGCTGGTCTTCTCCCAAAAGCAAGCAAATAAGTTGATAAAGACAAGAGAATTGGGGCTGGTAAGCCTGAACTGTAATATGTCAGTACCCTTGGGAAATTCTTCGGCTATGGTACAGTGTTCTCTTTTACTGCAAAAGATGTAGGACACCTGGGGAATCTCAGAATCAATAGAGGTCCATCCTTAAGGGGACAAATTTGTATATGTTGAGGTTAGGAAGCAGAAACGGGAAAAGTAGTAGGGGAAAAAGTATTAGGGAACAAGGGAAGTTCAAAGGGTGAAGAGAGGGACAGTAGGTGGCACCTAAGAAACAGAACAAATCTGAGTTTCTAAAGCCTTTATTTCCCTATCCTTCATTTATTCCAGTTAACTTTTAGACAGTATTTCGGGGTGAGGCAAATTCTGATTCTTGAATGTATTATATGGACACTTCCAGATACCAATTAAGGTATACGTCCCATTCAGATTGTTTGGTTTTGTAGCCTAAACTTCTCATGTATCTCTGAGAATAACAAGTTTAGAGAGGTCAAAAACAAAACAAAACAAAAAAGGAGTGTCATTGTAATTACAAGTTGTCTTTAGTATAATCCACCCACTGAGGTGAGAAAGCATGAGCTGATGTGGGGTAATGCTTAAGCATAAAGCCAGCTGGAGCCCCTGAGAAGGGGTACCAGGGTGTATCTTGGCTTGCTCTTGAACCTCAAGGACCCATTTTGTGAATAAATTTATCTAGGAAATTTGATTTAACACCGAATACACAGAAGCCAAAATTAAAACCAAGAGCACAAAATAAATAAAATAATAAAGTATGTATTCACCAGAAAGGGGGACAAAGGTTTCTTTAAAAGAAGGGAAGTCCTTCATAAACAGGAGTGGAAAAAACCCTCAGAAAATCTAATCCCCCAAAAAACTGGACAACTCAGACAGCAAGACATGGGGTTTAGAGCCAAGGGAGAGACTCCCCAGGTAAAAAGGGCACACACAGAAGGGCCCAAGGGGCCCATGTATCAAAACCTCACGCCATAGTTCTGGGGGCTGTGGAATCTTTCCAGGCAAGTTCAATTGAGACCCACTTACGACACTAAATATATCAAAATCAAATAAACTATAGAGACAAGACACTAAGCAAATGGTTTGATTTGAAAATATATACAAAAACAGAATTGTCATTTGGGGGACAGGCACAAACTGGATGCCCAAAGAATAAAGAATCTGGTTGGAGTTTGATTGGGGAAAACGTTACAAAGAATCATCTTGAAAGAATGTTCATTGACTTCAGTGAAGTTTTTCAGGAGCTGGCAACCTCTGAGTGGTGGGTGACAGTGGTAGGCAAAACCAGTCTTAAGGGCAGAACAGGACATTTTGGCAGCTACCAGGTAAAACTGGACTTCTTGTTATAGCAGGTGGTTTCAGCAGCTGGGTTTATGGAACAATTCCTGGAGCAGGTGCTTTGTACCCGAGTGCTTTTTCCCCCGGTCCCTCAATTCAAATCTAAATGCATTGGACAAGAATAACTCCAGTTCCTATAATCCATTTTCATGATACATAATGAATTTAAATTCTTACGATAATTTTACCTGATCAGATGTGTGTGTTGTTTTGTCTCATTTCTAAGTACACCTTACCTATCTGTTAATGTATTCTGAGAAAGTGCTTCAGGAATTTGTTTGGGAAATATTTATGTCAGCTGACTTAGTGCATTATAGAGTGTTTTATTTTTTTTAAGCAAGATTCTTGACCTTATCTCTTATTTTATTGTCACTATACCTCTTTATTTCATAATTCTGCATATGGATTCAAAATTTGTCTTCACATTGTATACTCACTGATTCTAGTTCAACTTTCCAGACCAAATCAAAATAGCTGGGATTTTTTTTACAGAATTATAATGACATCCTGAAAATGTAAAGGACTGTTAGCTCAATAGCTCTGGTATTAAATTCTAGTTCTGCCATTTATTAATTTGTGTAATGTCATCTGAGCAACATTTTCCTCAAATTTTTAAATTTTACTTTCTCATTCAAAGGGTCATTTTGAATATTATGAGAGGTAAAATAGGTAAAAATATTAAGCATTTTTATCTCAAAGAAAAACAGATCTAGAAAACTCTTTATTAATGTAATTCTGGTTTAGATTCTCACTTCTTTAGTCACCACACTTTCAAACACAAACTTATCAATGACCCTTAAAATGTTGAACCCCAATTTGGGAAGCTGAGGTGGGTGAATCACTTGAGCTCAGGAGTTCAAGACCAGCCTGAGCAACATGGTGAAACCCCATCTCCACTAAGAAATAAAAACAAAAATACAATTTACAAAAAATAGCCAGGCATGGTGGTGTGGACCTGTGGTCCCAGCTACTGAGAGGCTAAGGCGGGAGGATCACTTGAGCCCAGGAGGTGGAGGTTGCAGAGAGCAGAGGTCAGGCCACTGCATTCTAGCCTAGGCAACAGAGCAAGACCCTGCCTCAAAAAGTAAAAATGTTGGACCTCAAAATGCAGATCATATTTCAATTATTTTCTGTAATCTGTATAGATATTTATGTTATATCATATTTAAAGTCAATTAAGAGAAAATATGTATGAAGTAGATGTTTTAATTCTGAAAATAAACTGCTTATAATTCAATTAATTTATAACTGAATTAAGTAACTTAGCCCATAATAGAGCAACCTGTAGTACTATCAGACTTTAGCTTTCCTAATTGTGTTAGCAGTACGATTTCTAATTACAGTTGTATGACTTAGTATTTATGCTTTAAGAATGGCAAGCTTGTTTTAATAAATGTAGAAATATTGTCCTGAGTCTATAGTGAAAGTTAGAGACAGACTGTAGAAAAGAGAGGAGGCAATGCTAAAGGGATGGGGAAATGCCAAGTGAATAACTGAACACTTGTCTTTGCATCAGTCACATCAGTGCCAGGGCAATAATAAGCAGAAATTGAAACAAACTACCTTATGCTTCCGTAGCTCCCTGGAGGAGTCTATGCTCCACACACATTTGTTTGTACTGCAGGGCTTGAGTCAAATTTATATGAGTCTGTCTAATGTTTTGGGGCATTAGTGATTTATAGGAAATTGAAAGTATTTCATAATTCATGTAAGTCTATTTTATAAGAGGAAATATCTAAGTGGAAGAATTTGTTAGTTCAAGGATATTGAGGCATAAAAATAAAATGTGAACAACTCAGAAAATAGACTAGAAATTAGATCCAAACAAATTTGGAAACATCTGGGTGACTGAGTCATAAACTGGTCTAAATCATTTTCTGAGGTAGAAAAGTTATGAAGAGTTAACATTATCATGACACATCTGTGGATGGATTAGAAAATAATAATAATAATCATGTGCATCACTTGTTCAGGGCTCTTTTAGGTAAGATGGAGCTATTACGTAAATTTTAAAGCCAGATATGCCTTTTAAAATTGAAGATTCCATGCTCTAGGATCTGTATAAACAAGCCATTTCAGTGAAATAAAACTGATTTATCTATGGTTAAATGAATTCCTCAAATCCCAAAAATGACCTACACATGGACCTAACTTCATGAGTAAAGCTGGCACAAAAATGGAAGCAGATAAGCAATTAACTCCTGTGGTTTTAGAGTGCCTAAATGAGGGCATACTTCTGAAAACCAGGCTGCCAGCATCAGTGTAGGGTGGCTATTTTGGCATGGACAGGTCCATTAACTAAATAATTTAAAAGAGCACTTGGCCCTAATATCCTGAACAGATTCCAGCTGGGTTATTATATACACTTATTGCCATTTTAATCTGCTCTGAAATTTCAACTGGACTCAAATTTTTCCTTGATCCTCTATCCTAAAATAGGGTTCCATCGAATATACGGTGTTTTTCTTCTACTACTGTTTGTGCCCAGTTGTTTGGCATTAGTCCCATGAACTACAAAGGAAGTTCAGTTTGTAGTTTCCAATGAGAACATTAAAACAGAACCTAATCTGAGGGAAAATATGGTGACAAAATGTGTTCAATTTCACTGAGTCACCATGAGATTATAGGAAACTAAAAAATTAGTATTATAAAATACAGTTGACAAGCTAGGTCAACTATGGAAATGGATTCCCACATGAAGGCTTGAACATATATTAGATGCCTATATTACTTAATCAATATGTAGCTGTAAGAAGAGGCACTAATGCAGAATTACTGTCATAGGCTATTTCACAATATGTGATAATTTAAAATAAGTAATTTTTCTTATCAGATGACCTGTAATCTACAATTTAGAATTTCTTTTACAATTTCCACAAAATAAAATCATAACATAATATAGATAGATACATACATATATAGATACGTACATAGATGTATATTACAATATATATGTGGTATTAATTTCTCAATTGTCCTTTATAAAGTAAGAACCTAGAAATTAGGCTTTCACTTTACAGTGAAAATATCGAAAGTTGTTATGTTTATCCTTTCACCTTGTATGAATATATCCTACTTTATCAATAACCCCTCAACAATTAATACACTTTAAAATAAGAATTCGTTGTAAATAGACATTTTGTTTTTTCAATGTTGATACTTAAAGGACATTTAGATAATTTTTAGAAATACTGCTTAAGATAGCCATGTCTATATAGATATACACATACATATATACTAAATGCATTTAAAAAATAAATTTTAATTTTAATATTGATTATATTCTGTAACATCGTACAATGTCAGATTAGGAAGTAATGCATCAAATTTGCATAGATAATATGCTTTCAAAATTTGATATAAAGTTAGAAGAAGTATTAAACACATTTGGTTCATCATAATAATGTACATTTACAAATAAAGTTTCAGAATGTTTACCACTATTTTTACCATATCATATGAAAACTACACTAAGTTTGAAATAATCTATTTAAAATATAAGCTAACTAAAACAGATTAAATTCACTTGTGGGAATGGGATATGGGAATGGGGATAAGTTCTAAGAGCATATAAACTACACCTTGACTGCATGCAGCTGCTGCTACCACACACATGCATGACTTTATGATGAATGCTCAGGGTGAATGCAAAAGGAAGTTGTATATTTAATGATGGCTACTTACTGTCTCAAGAATACAGAGGAGTCTGGCTAATAATTGTTAATTTCATCTGAAATATGAACTTTTGATTTCAGTAAGATCCTAGAAAGTTTTGATTACACTTGACATTTGTCCAATGAGTATACTGTGGGTTGGGTTGACATTGATATGCAATGTGCATTATAGGTATGCAATACATGTGGGATAATTTAGCATAACTATTATTAAATAACTTCTAAGTTTGCATTACTGAAATGACCTGGGAATTAATGTTGCAGAGGAATCAAATGGGAAATTTAAAATACTCTTCTTTTAGGTCCTAGTGATCTGATGACACATCTAAAAGACACGAGGGATTAGAAATCTGAATTGGGAACCTGATCTTTTTTTCTTACAATGACCCATGGATACAAGAACCTTAAAATAACCTGCAGGACATATTTGGAGGCCTGAAATATCCATCAAAGATCCCAGAAATATCTCACTTTTGATAAATTTTATTTCTCAAATTTCAACAATGCCTAATTCATGTTATGGTTATGATAGAAAGGGCTACTTTAATTTTTAACATAATAACAAGCTTTAACTTCCTATGGATAAACACATAAGATAGACATTTTTCCCACTATAAATCAATATAAAATAGCTCTAGCTATTAATTACTAACCAGAGCATTTTATATCTATTTAATATAATTAAAGAAAATTATTTCATAGCAAAGATTTGATGATCTTTTAAATCTCCTTTCTTTGGCTTCATTTGATAAGAATTATGAGCATGTGGTCACAAAGGAATGTTTATTTACAGAAAGCTTGCCTCTGGAGTTACCTGCACATATAAAGCCTTGAAAAAACATCTGTGGAAAGCAGGACTCATTCGGTTCCTAATAAAAGTTACCCTTGGGAAGGTCATTCAGTCTACATGATCTTTCACTGCCACTGCAGACTTCAGAGGGAAGAAAACAAGAACATCAAAGTCTTACTATTTTATATATAACTTTGTCAGTTACCAATTTAAGACCTTTTTAAAAATGCACAGTCAGCAATATAGTTGCAAAAGGTAAAAGAAACTTAAAGTCAGCCCCCACTGTGCTTGCAACCTCTGTGCTGACTGTGGACTGTGAGCTGTTTGAAGAGAAACACTGGAAACAAAGAGCAGAGAAAAGACAGAAAGGCATACAGGCCTCATAGGTAGCTTTCATCTGCTCTTCTCAACTGCAGTCATTGAAGCAAGTGGGAGGTGCACCATGTCCTGAATAGTTTGGTTTGTATTTGACAACATAGGGGAGAAATATACAAAGCTCATACATGTCCACTAACCCTCAAACAAAGCACTTAATGAAAGCTGGTTCAAATTTGATTTCAAACGTGGTCGAAATTTGAGTAACTATTTTTGTATTTTATTTTTTGGTATAAAAAAAGTAATATAGGTAGGACAATTTTTACAAAGAGAATAATCACATTTCTATGAAAGAAACACAGTGTTAATTTCATCTCTCATTCATAGAAAAATTTTTTTCATTAATATAGTTTCTTTTGCCCAGGCAAGGTGGCTCACGTCTGTAATCCCAGCACTTTGGGAGGCCAAAGTGGGCGAATCATCTGAGGTCGGGAGTTCGAGACCAGCCTGACCAACATGGAGAAACTCAATCTCTACTAAAAACACAAAATTAGCCAGGCATGGTGGCACTTGCCTGTAATCCCAGCTACTCGGGAAGCTGAGGCAGGAGAATCGTTTAACCCGGGAGGCGGAGATTGCTGTGAGCTGAGATCGCACTATTGCACTTCAGCCTGGGCAACAAGAATGAAACTGTTTCAGGGAAAAAAAAACAAAAACAAAAACAAAAAAAAAACTTATTTTCAGGTAATACAGCCTCAGGGATACATGCAAGAATTAGGAAGAAAATAAATACCTCTCTAGTCACTCAGACGCGCTAAGTGCAACCTGGCAATCATTGTGGTAACAGATGTCACCCAGATCAGGCTCAAGTCCAGAACCCACATCTGCTAGTTTACACTCGAAGATGATTTCTCTAACACAAGATATATTTGTTAATTGATAATCTGATTTGTTTGCATTGTCATATTGAAGAAGAAATAACTTTAACAGGAAAAAGGCATTGAAAAATCAAAGTTTAGATTAATAATATAGCCTATTTAATCTTAATAGAAGAAAAAATTCATTTACATTTTCATGGCAAATTATGAACTAACTGCAGAATCTCCTGTTAAGGAATTCTATTAAAATAATTAGCAATATTGGAGCAAAGTAGTTACTCTACTTTCAAATTTGTTTTTCCTCTTTCCAATAACTGACGTTCTGTCAACCCATCACGTTGCAGTCTCCAGCAACTTTGAACGAAGAAGTCCGGAGAGAGTCTAGTCATTTTTAGTTTCTCAATTCAGTTCAATAAAAATGTATTAAATATCTGCCATGTCTCAGATACCATGTCAGAAAAGATTGTAACATAATGAAAAACAAATGATTCTAGTTGCAACTATCCTAACTTAATCCTAGGGAAAGGCAAGGAAAGAGAAAAAGACTAAAAAAATATATGTTTAATAGAAACCTTGAGTTCCCTAGGAACTGAGCCATGCCTAACTTGTAGTGAATCCACAGGGCCAGACTTAGCTTCTGGTACACAATAAATGCTGAAGAAGCATTTATAGGATGAATGCAAAAAAAAAAATTGTGATTATTAGATACTGTGAACGGTAGGAGAGAGGACAGGATAGGGAGAGGTTAGTTCATAGATAGAAAATTATGCAGAAGAAATAGAAATTCTGGTGCTCTATAGCACTGTAGGGTGACCATAGTTAATAATTTATTATATATTTTTAAATAGCTATAAGAGAAAACTTTGAATATTGCAAAATAAAGATATAAAGACTTGAGGTGATGCATATGCTAATTACTCTGATTTGACCATTACATGTGATACACATTTATCTAAATATCATTCTGTGCCCCATAAATATATACAAATATTACATGTGTAAAAAAACAGTGCAATGTTTGGGCCATAATAATAAGAGTATGATGTGCTATAGCAGAATAGAAAAGCGACTCTTGGTATGGCCTGAGGAGTCCATGGGAAGTACTCACTTGTTTTTCTTTCTGACTCTCCAAACACACACATGCACACACACACATGCACACACACACACTCACCTCTCAGAAACTTTACAGACACTACAATGGAACGTTTAACTTCAGTTTGCAAAGATTCCTGCAAAATTTTAAATTTATTGCTTTAAGCAGTGATTTTTTTTAGTACGTCTTGAGTCTGAATATTTAGCGGTTTCAATATTCCTCTACTTTGGGTGGGTAACGTGGCTGTGTTGCCATTGTCTGTGCTGGTCCTGGGTGAGTTTGCCCACACAGCATTCCTCTCTGGCTCCTGCTCCGCTCTGTAGCATGGAGTGATGATGTCGGGGATGAATGTTCCAGGTTCTGCAATCAATGGGCTCCAGCTGGATTCAATCTATGGGAGGCACTGGTGAGGGGCTGGATGGTGGAAGAAGAGAGAAACCAGGGTATATCTCCTTCTCCCACAGTGCCTGTGTTCATTTATCCTTCCTCTCTTGGGCAACTCAGGCTCGTGAGTTCCAGTAGCTTTACATCTCTAATAGGCACTTTCTGCTGTGGCTGACCTGTGGGTTGCTTCAATGTCACTTTTTCTGTTTGGCTTCTCAACTATTCTATCACCATGTAAACAACCTCTTGCGTAAAATTCATTGAGGTTTAAATACTCAGGGTAGATTCTTTTTCTGGGTAAGATGCTGACTGACATGCTTCCCAGATACTGTATCATGCCAAAGAGCTGAAGGGAGTTGTGTAAAGCTATCTTCATAAATAAATATGAAGCTAAATAAATATGATTTATTTGCAATAAATCATCCCAATCAGTTTTAATCTCATGATAATAATAATAGTACTTAATACAAATTGTGCTTATTAATTTCCATGTGTTTTACATGCATTGTTTTACTCAATTCTTACAAGAACTCTAGGCTGTCAGTGCGACTATTTTCCTAGTTTCACAGACAAAGCAACTGAAGCCTCTGGAGTTAACGTGACTCATTCGAGACTACTTTGTTAATGGCTAGCAGAACCAGGACTTCTACCCAGACTTCTAACTACACTAACGCTGCTTATAGTGGGTACTATTTGTACATTCCCTTAGAGCCAGGCATCATTTCATACTAGTGCCAGCCTCCTTCCCTTTTACGTATAGTCTACATCTGTGACTTTCTACTTTAAATATTATGCATTCTGGGAAATCATACAATTAGACTTACTAGAACTGAATCTACAACGTGGGCCTGTGTAATCCATGTGAGAGCATAGAGAGAATGCCTATGAACACGTTATTTAGGCTTTAATTTGTGAACAATATGGGAACTGTTTTAGTTTATAAAAGCTTTTTTTTGCTTTCTGATTCTCTGCAGTGTTCTAAACGGTAAAGTTTGTTTCATATCTGAGCTCTTAGTGTCCGAATGATTTCTACACATGTAGGAATCCTGCTAAATTGTGATATCCTTGAAAGCAAAACTTGCACCTTATCAGTCTCTGCATTCACAGTGCATAGTTCAAGATCCAAATAGTCAGAAGCACTCAATAAATGTGATTTGTAGGCCGGGCGCGGTGGCTCAAGCCTGTAATCCCAGCACTTTGGGAGGCCGAGGCGGGTGGATCACGAGGTCAAGAGATCGAGACCATCCTGGTCAACATGGTGAAACCTCGTCTCTACTAAAAATACAAAAAATTAGCTGGGCATGGTGGCGCGTGCCTGTAATCCCAGCTACTCAGGAGGCTGAGGCAGGAGAATTGCCTGAACCCAGGAGGCGGAGGTTGCAGTGAGCCGAGATCGCGCCATTGCACTCCAGCCTGGGTAACATGAGTGAAACTCCGTCTCCAAAAAAAAAAAAAAAAAAAAAAAAAAATGTGATTTGTAACGCTAATTGAATGAGTATATGTGGAAGTGCGTATGTATAAAGTGATATATGTGTGAAATATTCTAAAATAAATATGTGTTTAAGTATCTCTAAAATACACATCCTCAGATTATCCAGAATAAACCAGCAGTAGCTGCACAAATTATTTCATGTTGTCATTCGCAGGTAGAAAATGATTTATTAATCCATTCCTTGAATAGAATAAATAAACTCAGAAGTGATAATACAATGGTCATATTTTAATTAAAGACTACTATGCCATTGATTAAGAGTCAATTTAGATTTCTGGTCTTTCATGGGATGCTAAATACATAGGTTCTTCTAGAATCTGCTAAAACCACCCCAAAAATGGCAGTGAAGAGGAAAAAAAAAAAAAAAAAACTAGTGCAAATCCACAAGGAAAAAAAAAAAAAAAAACAAGGCAGAACAAACAAGAGCTGTTAACTACATTGTATAAGTTGAAAAGTTAATGGACAACTAGACTAGTCACGTGAGCAAAACTGAAAACCACAAAGAGAGAGAATCAAAGTAGGGTGATTGACCATGCAGAATAGAAGGAAGGTTCAGGATTTGGAAAAGCCAGGTACCTCACAAGGCAGCAAGTGTGTCTGGGACTGATTATAGGAAAGATTGTTGGAAAGTTTATATGGCAAGCAGTTCCATCCTCAGATGTCTCCCCTCAAGACAGATAAACAAGTCCATACCCACTTCCTATTTTGGTAAAAGAACAGTCTTTACTCCCCTGAAATAGTGAACCACACAATTTCTGATCTTGAAAATGCTCCATATTATTATTATTTTATATTATTATTATTAATGAGAGAGAGTCTCGTTCTGTCACCCAGGCTGGAGTGCAGTGGCGCGATCTCAACTCACTGCAACCTCCACCACCCAGTTCAAGTGATTCTCCTGCCTCAGCCTCATGAGTAGCTGGGACTACAGGCACGTGCCACCACATCTGGCTAGTTTTTGTATTTTTAGTAGAGATGGGGTTTCGCCATGTTGGCCAAGCTGGTCTTGAACTCCTGACCTCAGGTGATTCACCTGCCTTGGCCTGCCAGAGTGCTGGGATTACAGGCATGAGCTGGCCTCAGCTCAGTATTATTGAAGGTAGTGGTAAATATTTTCATACAGAAAATATTAAAATGTATTACTAAATTGTGATCCCTCCCATTATTTGGCCCTCCCCAGAACCTCTCCCAAGCTAAGAGGCAGGCCTACACTGCTGGTAGGATTTGGACTCCCTGCCTCTTACAACTGATCTGTCCAAGAGAAAAGCCCATGAGAAACTGACAGGTAACATTTTCCTAATAAAAAAGCCAGATTCCTCTCTGCTAGTCAACAAACACTACCTATTCACATAGATCTTTCAGACAAATTTAGTGTTTCCATAATAATATAAATAAACTGTAAAAAAATGCCCTGAGGAAAGCCACTTACATAAATCATTAAGACCAAAATAAACACACACACACAAAAACCAAACTTAAATGTTATGCAACGAGCAAAAGAAAAAAAACCTTTAAGAATTCTAGATTTGACAACTTAGATGTTAAGACACTAAAACAAAACCAGAATGCTATAAAAGGAAGATTCAGGAAGAAAATAAAATACTCTTGAAATGAAACTATGATAGTAGAAATTTATTTTAAAAAGCTCTCTATGGAGGAATTGAATGAAAAATTTTCTCCAAAAATCCCACAAAAAAAGATCTAAAAATATAAGGAAAAAAAACCTAACATTAGATGATCAATTCAAGAAATTCATAACGTGAATAGGAATTCCAAAAAGAAAAAATAAAGAATATGAAAAGCCCAGGCTCGGTGGCTCACAGTAATCCCAGCACTTTGGGAGGTTGAGGCTGGCAAATCACTTGAGACCAGGAGTTTGAGACCAGCCTGGCCAACATGATGAAACCCTGTCTCTAATAAAAATACAAAAATTAGTTGAGCATAGTGGCGTGTCCCGGTAATCCTAGCTATTCAAGAGACTGAGACAGGAGGATCACTTGAGCCTGGGAGGTGAAGGTTTCAGTAAGCCAATATCATGCCACCACACTTCAGCCTGGGTGACAGAGTGAGACTCTGTTGCGAAAAAATAAAAAAAGAATATGAATAAGACAGATTTATAAAGGAAGTAACACAAGTATTTCCGAACTTAAGAACATAAGGCTCTAAGTTTTTTTGATTCCAACTAAATCCTAATAAAATGAATGAATAAAAAAGGCCTGAAGGCTTTTAATTGTTAAATTTCAAAATGCTGGGATGTAGAGAAATTTTTAAAAGCATCAAAGTGCAAAAGCAAGTCATTTATAATTGATCAAGACTCAGAACATTATCAGAATTCATAAAACATCACTAAAAGCTAAAGTAATATCTTCTGAGTGAAAAATATATGCTGGGTTGGACTGGGTGGAGGGAGAGTGTAGAATTTTTCATCTTGCTAAATTAGCAATCATTATACATTTTAATGATTTTCTATATTTTTGTACTCCCAAGTACCAATCTTAAGCAGTTACTGTAGAATAGTATGTAGTAAAGAATCAAGCATTCCCTAAGAGATTTTCCGGTCTTTGCCTTTTGGAAAGTAACTTCTGAAATCTAGGGGTTTTATGTCTGATAGAAATGTCTTTGTCTACCTATGGGCCTTGGAACATGCAGCATAGATAGTCTAACGGTGTGATTTAGGGCGTGGCTAGCCATTCCAGGAAAACGAGGTAATTTATGTTGAGGGTTTTGGGCCGTAACGTAGCAGTCAATCTGGAAACTGAGATCAACCATGTGTGCAATTAATCCATCAATCATACCTATGTAAGGAAACCAAAAAAGAAGCTCAACAGCAAGGCTCAGGTGAGCGTCTCTGGTTGGCAATACTGTGTGCATGTTGTCATACACCAGTGCATGGAAAGTAATGCATCCTGACTCCACAAGGCTGAGACAAGAAAGTTCTGCATTTGGTATTTCCCCAAACTCTGCTCTATGTGCTTTTTGCTTTGGCTGATATTGATTTGTATTCCTTTCCTGTAATAAACCATAGCCAAGAGTAAAATGGCTTTCAGTAAGTTTTGCGAGTCCTTCTAGAAAATTATAAAAACTGTTTTGGAGACTTTCCAAACTTACAATTGGTGTTAAAAGTGAGGGTGGTCTTGTGTGGACTGTGCTCCCTCCAAACTTTATAGTTGGTTCTCCAAATACTGCAAATATGCTCCACCAAATGAGATAACACACTGGGAAATGTGTTTTGGGATCCTGGAAATGAGGCATGTAAGAGTGAGGGGTGAGTAGAATTCTCAGGATGAAGAAGAAACATCCCAAGATGCCAGCTCTGCAGCAAGTCTAAGTAAGCAGCCAGATTGGAACAGGAGGGCAGAGAGCTCCTGAGAAATTCATTAAGGAAAATAAGGAGGAAAGAAAGAACTTGGAGGTTTCTACATGGGGGAGGGCACTTCTACAAGACCCCAATATATTAGGGTTATGTAAGAGCATGGGCAACTGTTGCTCAGTATTTTCATTTCTCAGGCTGGAAATACAGATTTTTTACACGATAACTTTGATTTTTATATGAAAATGCCCAATTTCTAAATGTTGACAACAAATTCAAATTCAAACATTTTGCTGTATAAACATAACAAATCTGTGGGAACAAATTCATTCCACTAGCATACCACCAGTTTGCAGTTTTGCTCTGCAGCTTTATTTTCCTTGCTCCGGCAGCATTGTAAGCTAACACAAGACTCTTATGTTGCTCTGTTCTTGTTGTTAAAGTCCTATCCACCCCTATTCCTTAAGATCATTGGATTTTTAGTTGTTGTTGTTTTCCCCCCACAAATGGTTTGGAATTCTGAATTTGTTTGGTTCCCTCAGTGCTGAATGTTCATTTACTAGCTTAATCTACAGACATGGGAGATTTCCTACTTCCTAGTGGATTATCCAATGGGAGGCTGTCTACCAAGTTTGAGTCAAGAGTCTTCATATATATTAGTAAATATAAGAGCTTGAGTTTTCTGTTATCACTGGGTAAAGACCACAGCCTCCCTAATCTTGCTACCCTCCAATGTAGAGGATCTTTTCCAAGGAACCAACGCTCTCAGAGATCTCCAGCAAAATGGTGCCCCTGTCAAAGTACAGCTAGAGTCCTTGAGAAATCAGCGCTTCCTTTAAATAGTACTTAGAACGCAACTATTCTCACTCTTTCTACCACTTCCCAGCCCCGTAGAATGCAGCACAGATTAGTGCTGCAAACTGGTAACCAGCTTCTACTTTTGTTCTTGATCTTTTCTCTCCACAGCCCAAAGAGTGTTCCTGTAAAACGTCAAACGATTTCAGTTGTTTTCCCAAAGTCATCCAGTGGCTCCATCGCACACAGAGTAAAAGCCCATGTAATCTTGTCTACAATCCCTGCTCCTCTTCCCAGCCTTCCCTGATCTGTCCTCATTCACTCTGCCTTTAGTCAAATTGGCCTCTGCAGTAAACTGGAAAATGGCTTCCCAAAAGATATCCACCTTAAATATCTAGAATGCATGAGTTTAAAGGTCATAAGATGATCTGCTTATCCTGGATTATCTGAGTAAAAACTGCAATCCTATGTACCCTCATAAGAGAAAGGCACAGGGAGTTTTGAGAGAGACACACAGAGGAAAAAAATGTTGTGAAGATGGGCAGAGATTGGAGTGATGTGGCTGCAAGCCAAGGAACACAATGCCAACATCATCTAGAAGAGGTGAGGAATGGAATCTCTTCTGTAGTCTACAGAGCAGTGGCCCCCAATTTTGTGCCACCAGGGGCTGGTTTTGTGGAAGATAATTTTTCTCTGTAGTTGGGCGGAGATGGTTTCAGGATGAAATTGTTCCACCTCAGAACCTCAGATCAGCAGGTATTAGTTAGATATTCATAAGGAACTCACAACCTAGATCCTTTGCATGTGGATTTCACAATATGGTTTGCACTTCTGTGGGAATCTACTGCTGCCACTGATCTCACAGGAGGTGAGCTCAGGCAGTAATGCTGTTCCACCTGCCGCTCACCTCCTGCTGTGAAGCTGGGTTCCTCACAGTCTAGGGACTGGTACTAGTTTTCGGAGGGGAGACGGGGAACCCCTTGCTCTGGTGGGACTTTGATCTAACAGCTTGATTTCAGAATTGGAGCCTCCAGAAACGTAAGGAATGAGTTTATGTTGTTTTAAGCCGCCCCATTTGTGGCCATTTGTTACTGCAGCCACAGGAAAATAACACAGCCTCTGCTGCTTTAGACATGTTGGCCTCTGAGCTTCTTTTTAAAAGGTATTGTAAATTATTTATATGTTTAATATATTTGTTGTTTTAAATTGACAAACGATAATTGTATGTGTTTCTGGGATGCCATATAATGTTTGATCCATGTATACATTGTACAATGATCAAATCAGTTTAATTTGCATATCCATCACCTCAAATATATACCATTTCTTTGTAGTGAGAACATCAAAAATTCCTTCTTTTAGCTATATTAAAATATGTAATACAGACAGCCCGGTGGCTCATGCCTATAATCCCAGCACTTTGGGAGGCTGAGTTGGGTGGATTACCTGAGGTCAGAAGTTCCAGACCAGACTGACTATCACAGTGAAACCCCCTTTCTACACCAAAATACAAAATCGGCTAGGCATGGTGGCACATGCCTGTAATCCCAGCTACTCAGGAGGCTGAGGCAGGAGAATCACTTGAACCTGGGAGGCAGAGGTTGCAGTGAGCCGAGATCATGCCATTACATTCTAGCCTGGGCAATGAGAGCAAAACTCCTTCTCCCAAAAAAAAAAAAAAAAAAAAAAAATCTAAAAAAAAATATGTAATACATTATTACTGACTATGTTACGTACTTTGCTGTGCAATGGAACACCAGATTTATTCCACCTCTCTAACTGTAACTTTGTACCCACTGACCCAAGCCTCCCCCTTGCCCCATTCTACTCTACTTCAATGATTTGCACTTTAAGATTCCACCTTGTCTCTTTGTGCCTAACTTATTTCACTTAGCATATTGTTCTCTGGGTTCATCCATGTCTCTGCTTTCTTGGAAGAACTTTAGGCACAGTCCAGGCTCAGGGAAATTGCATCTCCAGTTCTTTCTGATTGAAATGGTCTTCTCCCTAATAATCTAATAGCTTCTCCAGATCTTTCCCCAAGTACCAACTACTTGAGAAGATCTACCCTAATCACCTCACTTAAATCTGCAACGTCCCAGCACTCCCCTCCTCTGCTGCTTTATTTCTCCCCGCAGCATGCATCTAATACATTTTGTTTTACTTATGAATGTGTTTATTATTTGCCTCCTTCAGTGATAACACTGAGAATAGGAACTGCGGTCTGTTTTGTTTATCCTTGAATCCGCAGTGCTGATGGCGTGAAAAACATCATTGGAAATATATTTAAGGAATCCATACATGCAGAGTGAAGGAAGAAATCATCCAGAGAGTTGCCATGCTGACTAATAAGGTGATACAGGTATTGATCGACTTAGACCTACGCAACTTACGACCATTCGACTTTATGACCACAATCGCTAGCCACGACTGCTCCACGTCTGGCAGCGCAAACATTGCCCAGCTGGGCGTACGACAGTGCGGACCAGCTTCCTGCAGCACTACCATCTCCGCGTGCATCATTTCAACTGTACATATAGCCTACTTCAACTTACGACCAAATCGTGTTATGACCGGTCAGCGGTCCCGACCGTGGTCGTAAGTCGATCACTGGCTGTAATCGTTTTCGTTTTTGAATTGGATCAGTGTGTTAAGACATATATTTCATGTTGCCCCTTCAGTAAGCTTTCTTTCTTTTAACAAGTTTTATTCTTTTAACGCAGTCTATTTCCTTTCAGTGATCTTATTCAAATAAAATTTTAATGCTTATGAATTGTCGTATTTTTATTATTCCAAAGCTTGTTTTGCAATTTCTATAATACTTTATACATTTTATTTTTAATCTAGTTTCTAATGATCAGTGCATTGTTTTACTTTAAGACGTTTACTGCCAACTTTCTATTTGTAATTAATTTTATTTTACCTCTGTTTTACATTTTATTCACATGAATAGTAATAAAGTGGTTAAAGGTATAGACTCTGGGGCCGTTGTATCTATGTTTAATTCCCACTTTCCATACTCACTAGAGTTGAAACTCTGAGGAAGTTACTTAATTTTCCTGGGTTGTAAAATGGTAAATATAATAACCTCCCAAATATAGGGTTCTCAAAAATATTAAAGGCTGAATAGATTTTAACATTATCTAACAGCATCTGGCTTACAATAATCATCAAAAACGATTTTTAAGATACAAAGTAATTTTGTTACATGATTGTTACGTCTGATTTTTTCTTATTTATCTTATTTTGACAAGCAGTCATAATAAATAAATTAGTTAAATATCAGAATCACCAGATTTTTAAAGGGACAATTTGTTTGAGGGACCTTTAAATATTAACTATTTGTCTCCATCATATTTCCAATATCCAGCTTCATTCCTGCAAAACGTCAAATGGTCTAAAACCTCAAATTTGTGTAGTGGTAAGAACTAGTGCAGGGATTAGGAGATATCACTACCATTAGGCTTTCAAAACAGGAACATCTGTATTTTGTATCCCATAATAAAGAAGGGAGGGGAAAAAGCATTTTAAAATTGTGAAGTAAACTGCCCTAAAGGCTCAAATTGGTGCCAACTTAATAAGCCCACTATGGCTTATGAAATATTTGTGCTCTGTCTGACAGCCACAGTAAAAACCTCTGGTAAGTTTTCAATTGGATAAAAGAAAAACCAGAATATACTGGAATGAGGCTACATTTATCTAAATCAACAGAGACATTTTTTTACTGCAGTGGCCTTCACTGCATTCTGAGGACTACAGCACATTAAGAAACATCTTTTTTTTATTTTCCTTATACATATATAAAAAATATATAAACTACTTTATATATTCCTTATATATATATAATACCCCCGAAAAACTCTCTCTTTATCTAGGTTTTTTTTCCCATGATCATGTATTCAACACCTTCTTATAAGGATTTCATATGCTGAAGGTTATTGTACATTTTTCTCCACCTCTATAAGCTACTGTTACATTTTACGTAAATGCTAAAATTCTCCTAGAAATGTCATATCCCTTTCCTTAATGATCATCACTCAAAACAACAGCTTTCAAAAAACCCATTGTGCTGACATCCAAGGAGAGAAATATTCATAAAATGACTGGAATCAATCAACATAATGAAAAATCTAATGTTTAACATCTGTATAAATACTTAGATATTGGATAAAGAGTCTGAATAAACTAATCTCATTTCTTTTTGAAAGAGACATTGGACTGAATTTGTAATCTCTTCATTTATCACAGATCCCAATACAGCAGACATGATCCTCCAGACATTTTATATGCATCTTGAAGATTTTTCAAGACATTCTACAAATCTTCATAATTTCAAAATCAATCATAATGTTTTCCAAGTTGTCAGTTTTTAAAATATACTAATTTAAACCATGGTTATTAAAAAAAAATTTGTTTTTTAGATGGTGTCTCGCTATTGTTGCCCAGGCTGGAGTGCAGCAGCGCGATCTTGGCTCACTGCAACCTCCACCTCCTGGGTTCAGGTGATTCCCCTGCCTCAACCTTCCAAGTAGGTGGGGCTACAGGTGCACACCACCATCCCTGGCTAATTTCTGTATTTTAATAGAGATGGGGTTTCACCATGTTGGCCAGGATGGTCTCGATCTCCTGACCTCATGATCCACCCACCTTGGCCTCCCAAAGTGCTGGGATTACAGGTGTGAACTACCACATGTGGCCCTAAAATATTTTTAAACTGGAAGGAGAAATATGGAGTTAATTTCATCTTGGTTTCCTCCATCTTTCCATTTGGCCAAATTAACTTTTCATTAAATTTGTATCACTTGATAATTAAAATAAATGGAATAGATAGCCTTTTATTTTTTATGTCTATATGTGCATATATTTGTGCATGTGTACATAGATATTATGAATAAAATATTGAAGTCTCACATACATGGATGCATTTCCCTGGCATTCACATATTTAATGTTAACATGCCCATGGGGTGTGTGAAATGATTCACTAAAGAGTAATCCAAAATACCACATATGTTCCTATAATAAGAGAAAAGAAAAACTTTAATCAACCATGCTATTTGTTTATCCACAGCTTTTCTTATGTCTAACTTACTAATAAGTTATGAATGGAGGCATGCCTAACCTTAGTTCTTCAAAATGTGACCCATTTGTCTCTGTACTAATGATCAAAGTTGCTTCACAAAGCTTCCTTTGAGTTAGACAATGAAGGAGCTGTGAAAACTTAACACTACCTATTACAGGTGGTATGTTATGCCTTATAAGCCTTCGTTATTGGCTTAGCAAATTGCTCTGCAATCTAGCATGGCCTTCAAGAAAAGACTAAAGAACTGCTGAACTTCTAGTGAATGGGTGTGAAAGAGCAGGTGATAGGAAAATGCCTTCAAAATGACATGATTCTTAATTCAAGGAGTCACATGCTGGCATAGCATGCAGTCATCTGGGGGATATTGGAAACATAGGAAGCATCTAGAATATAGTGATAACTACAGACTTCCGAATCTTAATCCAGAGCAGCCTCATAATGTTTTGTTTGTTTGCAGATAAAATTTTAACTAATTCATTTATTTAAAAATATTTTTCTAGTTCCTATTCTATGCTAATATCTGTTCCAGGAATTGAGGTTCATTAGTGAAGAAAGCACAGCATAGAGAAGAAAACAAAATTTCTACCTGCATGAAGCTTACGGTCTTGGGTGGTAAAAAGAGACAACAGACATAACCAATAATTAAAATATATAAAATAATTGAAAATGATACATTGAAAAATCTAAAAGAAAGAGAGCATTATAAGAAGGACCAAGGGTAAGGGATTTGGACAGCTATGTTGCAATTTTAAATACAGTGACTGGATTGGGCCTCACTGAGAAGTATCACCTGCGTAAAGATCTGAACGACGTGAGAGAATTAGCAAGGCAGTTGTCTGGAAGGGCAGATGTTGAAGCAGGGGAATAGAAATAAGAAGAGGTCAGGGAGATGGCAAGGGCCACCCTCCTGACCATTTAGGGTTTCATCAATCATTGTAAGGATGTTAGCTTTTACTTTTAGAAAACTGAGAAGCCGTAGCAGGGTTTTGATCTAAGAATTAACATGAGCTGAAATTTTCACATGATCACTCTGGCTGCTATTTTGAGGACAGATCATAGTTAGACAACAGGTGAGAGATGACATTGCTAGGGTCCATGGTGACAGCAGCAGAAGTGATGAAAAGGAACACAGTCACCTTATGAATGTATTTCAATATTATTCCCTGATGGATTGGATGTAAGCATAAGAAAAATAAAGTAAAATAACTTCATGATATTTGGCGGAGTTGACTGTTTTGAGCAGAATGAGCTGGAGAGAGCTGAGCTGCCTTGTGTCAGGGTAAGACAACAAACCAAAATGAAAGCAAAATCCAAGTCTTTAATCATTCAATAGCATAGCAAGAAACTAAATGGGAGAACTTGTTGGTTCTCCAATGTTTCATTCTTCTTCCATAGAACAGCTGCAGGCAAGGGTTAGGTAAATCAGCATAGACTTGAGGATCATCTTACTGTTGTTCATAGAGGCTCCAAAAAACTCCCAGATAAAAAGACCTCCAAATGGAGGCACTTAGCCCAGGAATGAAGATGTAAGAGCATGGGCAGCCAAGAAATCTGGACTTCATAACTGCAACTCTCTTTAGAGACAAGAGTGCAGTCTCTGTGCCTCGCATGGTGTGTGAAGGGCAGGTTTCCTCCATGAGTCCTATCTGGTAAACCCTTTGTAAATGTCTGAAACATCACAGATAGCTTTTTAGCTATGACACAGACTCCATATTGAATAATGTGATATGAAGCTGATTGTAAATTGTAAAGATTTTTCAGAGAAGATGGAGCGATTCAGTTTTAGACATTTCATTTTCTGAGTCTGTCAGCTTAAGCTAAAATATGATGTAATAATTAAAAAAATGAATCTCAATGGTTTAGATTAATTTTTTTCTCATACTACACATTCATACACATTCTGAATTTGTCTTTTATTTCCTAGTCTACTATTGTTCCCTTCATATTAAAAGGTATTTTTAACTCCAGAAGATCCCCCAAAGTCTTCTTTTTAGATACTGCTTTGGGATTCCATGAATATCTTCTCCTTTTAGTAAAGATACTTTCAATAGATGAACTTAATTATACCTTGACACTCAGATGCCATGGCAAAACTCCCTATATAGCCAACATTCCATTCTCCAGAAACTTCTAAGATAATTGAGGATACAACATTCTATAGAGGCAAAAACAGTAAGCTGAAAGCTAGTAGACAAGACTCTGGTTTCTACACTGATCCCCAATATACAAGTAAATTTGGGGCCATTTTCAGACCTTGACCTTGGAAATATTTGTAATTTTTAACATACTTAATCAAATGAGATTCTTGAAATTGAAGGTGACAGAAAGTCAAACACAAACTCTATTAAGAGGAAACAAAATGGATTTCCTCTCCTTATTAGAAAATTGTCATATAGGACTGCAGTCAAACACACTGGGCGCAGAGGGGCCTCAGGGAGCAGTGGTTGGACAAATGAAAACCAGCAGCATCAGCAATTCAATCCTCTCTTCCTTCTCAAACTAGTTCTGCCCTGCATAGTAGCATATGGCCACAAGAACTTCAGATCTTACATATTCATAACCTGAAGCCCAGTAGAAAAAGAGAGAATATTGCCTTTTAAAAGTAAGTAGGACAACAGACCTGATGCTGGCTATCACTGTTACAAAATATGCCTCTGCTTGGTTAAATCACTGTGGCCAGAAAAATGACTTAAGATAATTAATTATATTCCTTTTCTTCAGCTGGGGAGTTTAGCCACCACAAAACATATGTATTGATAGCAGAGGAGCAAATTTCTCAAAAGAAATGTGAAATTATCCTTTAACAGAAAAAAATGAATGTAGACCTTGTAAGTGTAAAGGCATGTAATTTGGCAAAAGTTACCTACTGCTCTTTATCCATAAAGTGAAGGTTTTATACTAGATGATTACAATGTCTCTTGTAGATCAATGCTTTTTACACATCCCAAAGTCATTTCATGTTGTGAGCCTCTGGGTCCCCTTTATGGGTAAGACTCATGCAGCTCTGAGGACCCTGATGAAATTAGGACATTAGACAGACACAAGTTTAAAACATTATAATATATTTAAAACAATTTCTCCAAGATTTTTTCTGATTAGAAGCTAAACTGCAAATCTTTTATTTTTATGATCGATAAGTTATCCTTGATTTTTGTGAATGTATGTACCATTAATGCATTTGTGATATCTACTAATTGATTTTAATTACTTTCTTACATGGTAGTTTTACTACATGGAATTTGTTAATAAATACATATCAAAGATACTATTAAATGTGTGGAACAATTAGTGTTGCTTCATAATAAAATTACCTTTAGGTTTTATATTTTATTAGTTACGACTTGAATAGTTAATACATTTCTTCAATGCACATTTTAATATAGTACTACCATACATTTTTCATATTTATGTATAGCATTATCTGTTACTTTTTCAAGCCATCATGCTTACTTTTCCAGGGCTGACACTAAGTAATTTTCATTTCATTATGCTTTGGAATAGATAACCGAGAAGAATAATTATCACTTTCAAAATAAGGGTACTGATTCTTGACCCATGTATTACAACTATGACTGAATGTGTGCTTTGTGCTTAATGAACCATAAAATAATAGAATACTTACATTTTCAAATAATGTACAAACACTTAAAACATAATAGCAATTAAAATCATTAACAGCAGACATCTGCACTATTGGGACAAAATGAACATGTTTACATGAAATAATAGGATCAGGGGTTTATGATGATTCTAAACTTTTGAATTTAGGAAATGAATCGTTGTCAATCAAATTAACTTAATAAATTTGACCTTGGAACTTTAACCATGTGATAAAGAATTTGCTATCAGCTGTCTCAAGTTTCCCTTCCTTATACCAAGGATGACTATTTAGTAGCGGGAGGTGTGTTTGTTTTTAGCCAAACCAGTTGATAACGGTCATTAAGGTGATCTAAACAAGTACTCAGCATTTCTCCCTCCCGCTGGGCACTTCCCTGAGGGAGAGAATATTTGACCACCCACATTTACTTTGTCCCTATCCAAGTATATTTCCTATCTCTTGAACGTGCTCATTATCCACTTTTCCCACTAGCAAATATTCAGTGTTATCTCTGGCTTAGACTACATATTCAGAGAGAGGTCAGCTCATTATCTCATGGTCTGTGGTGACAGACAAGTTAAGGGATTAGAGTGTCATTCAGTGAGATAAGATACTGTGACAGAAAAGGAGCAAATCAATAAAATCACTGTTCAGTGCTTCTGGAGTATGGATGCTACAGAGCTGCAGTATTTGTAAAACATAGGAGATACATGTAGGTTCATAAAATTTCAATCATAGGCATAATCTCCCATAAAAATGTTTGACCATATATCCATTTGAAGCATTAAAAAAAATTAAGACAACTAATTTACACTGGAGATAAAAGTTTTTTATAATATTAAGATAATTCATTGATATAAAAGTGATACTCAGAAATTATGCATTTTGATTCTCATCTTTTGTAAACAAATAAAGCATTTTCATTGAAAAATGTTGATTTTCAAGAGTCAACACCTAAGTATCACAGAGCTGTATCCCAGCTATATGACTAAATTTCTGATTTTAATAATTGTTGTTGTTAAATCGAACTAAGTCTGGGCTTTAGAAGCTTCAGTACAAGTCTTTATAAATAAACTGCAACCTAACTTGTTAGTTAAGCTGAAAATTTATCTTAGGAATTTGCCTTGGTTACAAATAGCTGAGTCTCAGCCAATCACAGCAGCCTAGCTTCAGTCCATGGCAGGCAGCAGGCTGTTCAAACCACATTCAATTAA
Source organism: Sapajus apella (assembly GCF_009761245.1). Classification (NCBI taxonomy): domain Eukaryota; kingdom Metazoa; phylum Chordata; class Mammalia; order Primates; family Cebidae; genus Sapajus; species Sapajus apella. The sequence goes on from NW_022436967.1 coordinate 8,852,278, forward strand.
GGCAAATGCTGAGCTTTAACCAATTGATGTGACTGTACCTCACTTCTGATTTTTGTATGCTACTTCCTTGTCCCTGGCTATAAATAAAACCTGCACTTGTGAGGTGGAACATTCTGAACGATTTATGGTCCTGACCACTGTCCCATTCTGGAATTGCAAATACAAGCCAATTAAGATCTGCAAAGCTAGGTTTGTTGTACTTTTGTCTTTTAAGAATATAATAATTTGATTTTATGAAGATAATTATTCCGCTAAGTTCAATTTAAGAAGTAATATAGCCAAGCACGGTGGCTCACACCTGTAATCCCAGCACTTTGGGATGCCGAGGCGGGCATATCACAAGATCAGGAGTTCAAGACCAGCCTGATCAATATGGTGAAACCCCGTCTCTACTAAAAATGTAAAAAAAATTAGCTGGGCATGTTGGTGCATGCCTGTAATCCCAGCTACTCAGGAGGCTGAGGCAGGAGAATTGCTTAATCCTGGGAGGCGAAGGTTGCAGCGAGCTGAGATTGTGACACTAAACTCCAGTCCAGCCTGGGAGACAGATTATTACCTCAATCAATAAAAAAAAAAAAAAAAAAAAAGGTTAAAAAAAAAAACAGAGGTAATACAGGTATTTTTCTAAGCCCATATTACCCAAAATGTGGCTATTAAGCACCTGAATGTGGCTAGTCCAAACTGAAATGTGCTGTAAAGAATATATACACCAGATTTAGAAGTACAAAAAAGTGTAAAATATCTCAGTAATTATTTTACGTAGGTTCTATGTTCAAAAAATAACATTTTTGGATATGATAGAGTAAAATATGACATTGTAATTAATTTCACCCATTTCTCTTTACTCTTAAATGTGGCTGCTAGAAAAGTTTACATTCCAGTGTAAAGCTTACATTCTATTTCTATTGGATCACTGTGTTCTAGGCAGTACAGCATAGCATTAGCATATTGAAAATTACCTTTTTCCACTCCAGACTCATACATGGTTCACATAAATCATGGCCTTTGTATTAAAAATGCTCTCATATAGCTAAAGCCATTAGAATGTGCTACGATAAAGGAATAAAGGAATGAATTTTCCTCCACCTACAATTTCATAACTGACACTGAAGTCTTTTTCTCTGTAACTATTTCATGCATTAAGAATGTCTGGTACAAAGCATAAATCTACACAGTTGTACATTTTGTTATGATTCGTTTTGACATTCCCAGTTACATTTTGAAAACCTTAGCTACAATGTCCCCAGCATTTTTTCAACCAGCTGAATAAACTTTGTTAAAATCATCTAAGGTATTGAAACTAATTTATTTATTTAGCTATTGGCTCTATTTTGTTTGGCATACCCAAAAGTTGAATTTGCACCAAAATCTATATACTATCTTATTATTAAATAGTACAGAGTTGGCAGGACGCCACTTTCAGAAACACTGGGCTCCTGTGGTTCCTTCCTGGAATAAATGGAATGTGTGAAATTATTAATTTTTGTTCAGCAAGTGCCGGTGTGAAAACTGATTTTTTTATAAACACTGGTGAAATGAAGAAAATAACCTCTTGCTATTTCTATTATCAACCCAGCTTTTTGCCTAATACTTAAACTTGACCAAACCCTTGAGCCAAATCAAGATTTTTCTAAACTCAACTTGCCAATTTTTTTTAAAGCTAAACTTTTTTCCATGCACCACTTTTACCAAAATAAAGAACAACCAAATGTCAAACAATCTGTTTCTATTCTAAGAAGACTTCTATCTAGATGGTGTTTGCAGTACTCAAATATAGAATACGTTTTTGGAATATTAAATAAGGTAGCTAGGAGACCTAAAAATCCACTCCATAAAATTTCTATCATAAATTATTTTATAATCTATAGCCACAATAAAAATAAAAGATCAAAATACAAATAATCATGATTAAAGAATATTTTTTGACCGACAGCAAAAATACTGTATTTCAACTGCATGAAATAAACTTGTGAGCACTTACCTTAACACACTATAAATCCAATTAAAGTTGTTTTGCAGGCTCCTAAAAAGATAATACATAAGTAGTATTAGAAAGATATCTAAAGTGAAATATAAATCTATTTATTTGTAAGCTCTTATTCTCAAAAATCAAATTTTTGCATAATATCAATTCTATGCATTGAAGTCCCTGAATAAGAGCCAACATATGCTGTGTAATCCCCAAATCTTTTTATAGTGTCACCTCAGGAACTAGGCTTCTTTTAAAATAGTTCTATTCACAAAATAAATTATATGGGGATTATCTTTTGAGCATACCAATGAATTCTCCGAACAACATTTTTTAAAAATCATGAAATTTAACAGAATGCCAAATTTTAAAAAGAATATACTTACAATTGATAGTAAAACACACAGTCATCCAACCTTTATGTTATTATTATTATTAGAAAATTTATGTTTGCAATGGAGATAGCGTATAACATAAATAGACGTAAAGGCAGACTGGGAAAGATGTTTCATTTTTAATTTTCTTACTAAGAAGTAGAGCATTCCTCCTTTGCTTTTGTTAATTGGCCACTTTCACACTGTATAAACCAATAAAAGTTCTCAGATAATAGGGGGAAGAGGAGGTGTGATCCACCTAGCTGTATTCACTTTTTAGCAATTCTGTAGCATTGTTGTGGAAATCAATTCGGCTCCAGGCAGTTAGGAAGTTAGCTTTTACTGAGTACTTACTACACACCGAGTAGAGCATTCACATCCTCAAGGAAGAATTGGGACCACCTGTGGAGCAGAGCAAGCAAGCACCTGGGGACAAGTGAAGAAGCAAACAGAAACCAATTAGCTTAATAAGGCAAGGTTTTACACAGGATGTAGCAGCTTGAGTCCCACTGTTAAGGCTTTCCCTTTACTATTTTGCCCTCTAAGTTATTTTTTTTCCCACCAAAGAAGCCTGCCTTATTCCATTTTTTAAAAATTGGCTAGTTTAATTTCTTATTTTCTTAGCATTTTGTCTCAAATTTTAATATATAAGGATATTATTTATGTGTATTTGTTCTTTGCAAATAACTACATGTACTGAGCAAAATAATTATTAATTTATTTCTATTATTTTTTATATAATTTTTATTATATAATCATGTAATTATTTCATAAAATCTTTTTACTTTTACTTTGAAGCATATGATTCATTCTGTTATCCATTAATTTTAATGAATGTAGTTAAGGATTTGCTACTGTAAGTGTTTCAGAGAATCCAAAGAGTACTGTTCCTAAAAGCACATTGGAAAAAGAAATAGAAAAATAAACAGTATGTAGCATACGGTCCATGGGAAGGTGACAGGATTGCTACAGAACAGAGAAGAAATGAACCAACTATTTGGAATAAAGTATTCTTATCTAAAAACACTTTACAAAGAAACTAATAAAAAATGTTTTCTAAATTCCGTAATGCGGAATCCAACAGACATACAACAAATTAAGTCAACAAAGAACCCACTAAAATGAAAATCAAGGTGAACAAAAATTAAATTACATTTGAGACAGTAAGTAGCAAGCCATAAGCTGTAGAAAATCCAACATATGAGACTCCTAAATGTCTTCTAAACTCTATCTTTGGGCCCACTTTTACTTCAAATTGAGAGACTGTATTAAGGAAAAAATCTCTTCACGGGTCCACAAGGGGCATGGTTTCAAAGGCAGGAGTTTCCCAGCACCAGCCTCCATCCACCCGAAGATAAAGCTCTTTGGGTTTCCTGGGGTGAGCTAGGTAGAGAAATCCAGGTGGCCTCCTTTGTCCAAAAAGCCCCGCCCCAAGCTCTGGGAAGGGGCGGGGGTTCTGTTGTGGACCAAGTAGCCAATCCGGTATCAGAGTCAAAAATCAATCACTCCAGAGGAAGTTTAAAAGAACTCCTTTCATTGGAGGAGAACATGAATGAGGTGGGAATAACTCCAGGGTTAGAACTCATCTGCTCCTTACCTATACAGATGTCCTTCTCCTGATCTCCCCCCCACCCCCAACAGTGTGGGAGTGTCTCATAAATCGCTATTCTGCAAAACTCTTTGGGCCCATGATATTTATTCCAACAGTAAGCTCACCGGGCCTCCAGGGCCCCTTTCCCCATTCTTGGGGGTAAGAGAGGCCAAAGACCTCGTCGGATTGAGGAACTGGGAGCATCCTCAGGACACCCCTGCTCCCTCCCCCTTTACAAAATCACACAAAACTCACTCTAATTCACTAGTGCCATCAAACAAATAGATCGATAGACCACTACCTATTGAGTTTCATTTGAAGAATGCCCAGCAATAATGTATGCCCAGTGTTACAACCATGAAGCTCATAATTGGTGCAATTAAACTAAAAATCCAGAGGTAATACCAACAACCCTTCTGGGATTACAGAGATAAATCAAACTATAGCTCATTCCGATCCCTAGGATGATTATAAATGTGAACTCTGCCAACAATGCACGCCTTTACAAATATTGGTCCTCTTCCTATTAGTTATAATGATCTCCTATACTGCAGTGCAAGACTCATTTATTGAGGTGGAAAGAAATTGCACTAAGAGACCAAGGATATCTGACCATGGGCCTCATTCCTGACCACTTACAAATAACTATATACAAGGAAGATGATGCATACAACATAATATTACTTGGGCCAAGGCATTTCTCAAAAATCAGGGATTATAATTATTATGGGAACTGTTTCCTAACCTAATCTTCTCACAATACCAACTGCAAGTTTTACATAACCCTCAAAGTAAAAGTCTCTACAATTGCTACACTGGCTACCCAGAGACACAACCAGAGCTCTTGGATGTTACAGCCAAGAGAATTCTTATTACAAAAAACAGTAATTTATTTAATATATACAAATACACTTAATCTTATGCAGAAGTCTAGATGTTCCAGGAATGAGTTTCCCCCTCCAGGTCTACTAAGAACGCCACAAATAAGAAATTAGGAAAACCAATGCTATTCTGGGAAATTCTTAAAAATGTACACACCCCACCTTAAAGGAGACAGAAACAATAAGGAAAAACTCAGGGATAAATTTGACCTGTGAGGAAATTTACTGGTGTAATTACACTGTCATCTTTGAAGGGGCCACCTCTGAGGCTACTAAAAGTGTATAATTGGCTGACCTAGAAAAATTTGCCCTACTACAGAAGTGATGGAGCAAGTAGTGACCCAATGAAATACAGCAATGTCATGATAACAAGAATAGAAATAGGTCAAATGTATAATACAATTGATGTCTATTTCTGAAATAATTCGGTCCACTTGTGATGATCTCATATGTGAATCAAATAGCTCTGAATCTGAACCCCATAGTTCAGAATCTAATTTGGTGAGTTGCTGAATTCAGAAAGAAAAGCAAGCATTTGTACAATCTTTATTATTCTGAATACAGCACTGTTTCTTCATAATAATATTTTTTCTTTTTTGGTGGGATGGAGAGTTTAGCTTAAAACAGGTTTTCTCAACCTTCACGCTATTGACATTGTGGGTCAGATGTCTCTTTGTTGCTGGAGGAGGGGGACTTTCCTGTGTATTGTAGGGTTTCGTAGCATCCCTGATGCGTATTCACTACATATAACTTTTGTCGTCCCTGTCCCCAATATGACATCAAACACTTCTCCAGAAGTGCTGAATGTCCCCTATGGAACAAATCCCACTGCACCCCACCTGACAGGCCTAGAAAGCATGCTAGACTTTTTTATTCTGGCTTACCTCTACCCATTTCCAGGCCTCCTATTTCTGTTTACTGGAATCTTGTCCACTCACCAGATTATTTTTGCATGGGTGTATAATGGGCCTTTCATTAATTGCCAAAATTTCTTCTTCCAAACAACGATTTTAGCTTTAGGCTTATTTTTTGCTTTTTTTTTTTTTTTTTTTTTTTGTCCAATTTGCAATTTGCACTTATTTTTATTTATTTTTGTTCATTTAAAATAGAAAAAAAAAATGTTTGTACACCTGTGATCATTTCCCCATATTTTCCCAGATATAGTTCCATTTTTTTTAAGTGGGGCCTACTCACAAAAAGATTTTTGGTTCAATAAAATTCCCAATTTCAGCCACTTTATAGGTTAAGAAAATTTTCTTTCAAAGTACAAACATAACTTGGAGATGCGAAATACTGTCATTGTTGAAATTCATTTGGTGAGTTAAAAAATTACTGTTTCAGTATATGCATCTAAACTCAAGGTTTAAAATACTGTCATTCAGTCTTTATGGATGTTGTTAATCATGAGCTTTCTTCCTTTGCCTTGACTCTCTTAAGAAAAATGAAGTTTAAAATACATTTTACACAAAATACTTTTTTTCTGGCTCTTAGCAAAGAATAGGCACTTTGAATCAGTGATGCTGGGTTTTTAAAAGGGGGATTCTGTGTGCCTGTGCCTTCTCAGAGTGTCTTGCTGTGAATTGTGAGCAGTTCTGTGGGGTGGGAGAAGAGACTGGCTTCCTGGCCCCAGTGAATATAGATATTAAAATGAGAGAGAACATACAAGGAGTTAGGAAATCTTTGTCTACTTAAAGATTTCCTCAGAGTAAAAGACAAATGAAATTATATGCTATTACATACCTCTGTATTGAGTCTCTACTTTGTTCTTTCTTTTGCCTCTTCATTCTGGGAAATATCTTCTGGATTCTAAAAATATGAATTACACATTTCGTAAACTTAATTTTCTAAATTCTTCCATTTATTTTCAAATTCCACTTGAATCATCCAACATTATTTGGTACTGTGAAATAATGTAAATTCAGCCTCTGCTTCAAAGATAAAGGTGTAGAGTCCACAGCTGTCTAAACACATGCTTAGGGTGGGTCTCTGATAACAATTGTTGATGATGCTGAGACAGGCGGGGAAGTTGTTTGTTGTTTGTTTTTCTTAAGAAATGTGTCTTGTGCTTCATGTGTGAAAAAAGAGGCTAAAAGAAAACTTAATTTATATGTAAAATTTGTGCAAGAGATAATTAAGCACCTGGATATTTGTACACCAATCACAGCAAAAACAATGCCAAGAATTGTGAAGAACACGTTCTAATGAAACCTTGGAAAATCCAGAAAAAAAAACATATCTCTAGAGCCAAGTTAATTAATATTAGGGAAGAATTAAAACAATACCTGCAAAAAGCTACCAATGAGAAAAATTGTTTATTGCTTTATACATTTTAATAATTTCGTTTTCTTGATCTTTTTATATGCACTCAACCCATATCTTGGATTGAGTTTCATAGAGAGAGAGCCCAAGACAGGGAATCAGGAGCATGTGATTATAATGAGGGAGAACTCTCAAATGAATCTATAAGGAAATGAAGTCTAATAGGAAAAGGGGGGGAAACAAAGATGCATTCTGAGCTATATCCCACCCTTGGCCTGATCTGCAGGAGCAGGGTGCTGCAGCATAAACCGAACTGCAGAGTGACACCTCTTGAGACCAGGATAGCCTTATACCCCTGGCTCAGTCAGCCATTGGTAGTAAATGTCCGCTGAAGGCAGAAGAATGCAAGGCAGCAACATTTCACTTGGTCATATCCCAGCTGCAGACTTGTGAGCAAAATAAATTTGATTGTTGTTTTAAGCCACTAAAGTTCTGGGGTGTAATACAGCCACAGCAGCATGGGTTTTAAAGTTAGGCGAAGTCTCACTTCACATAAAATAGCTATGCTTTAGTAGAATGAATCCTTACCTTATAACATCTTCTTAGGAAGGTTAAAGAATATGTATATGTATATGTATATGTATATGTATATGTATATGTATATACCATCAGCCCTCCTTATCTATGAGTTGCATTGGTGGATAAAACCATCCTCACATGGAAAACATTCAGAAAAAGAAATGTACTGGTGTGTCTCTACTGAACATGCACAGCTCTTTCCTTGTTATTTCCTAAACAATACTGTATAAAAATTATTTACAAAGCCAGGCATGGTGGCTTATGCCTGTAACCCCAGCACTTTGGAAGTGTGAGGTGGGAGGATAGCTTGAGGCCAGGAATTTGAGACCAGCCTGGGTAACACAGCGAGATCCTGTCTCTTTAAAAAAGAAATAAGTAAAAATTATTTATATGATATTTATATTGCATTAGGTATTATAGGTAATCTAGACATGACTTAAAGTATACAGGAAGGTGTTCATAGGTTATATGCAAATACTACACCATTTTATATAAGGAACTTGAACATCTCATCTGTGGATTTTGGTATCCATGGAGAGTCTTGGAATGAAACCTCTGTGAAAACCAAGAAACAACTACACCTGTGTGTGGGGGAATTATCTTACAAAATACCTAATAAATAAATGTAAGTTCCAGATAGAGTACCAGGCAAGTATTATTCAACCAGTACAGATGAGCCTTGATTTACAATAGGTTTGCATCTGATAAACCCATTGTAAGTTGAAAATATCATAAGTCAGAAATTCATTTAATACACCTAACCTACAGAACATTATGTGTTGCCTTAGCCTTCCTTAAATGTGCTTACACCACTTACGTTAGCCTGCAGTTGGGCAAAATCATCTAACACCAAGCCTACTGTATAATAAAGTATTGAATATAGCATGCAATAATGTGCTGAAAGTGAAAAACAAAGGGTTATATGAGTACTTGAAGTACACATTCTACTGAACACATCACTTTCATACCATCCTAAAGTCAAAAAATTGTATGTCAAACAGTTGTAAGCCAGAGACCATCTGTATTAGAATCTGGATTCGTTTATGGAAGTGTCTTAGACTATCTGAAGGTCTTCTGAATTAACAAAGGTATTTTTACGTGAATTTCCTTGGTTTATCACATAACAACTTTGTGATACTGTGATATAATGGGAAATATATAATTGGTCTTCATCCCTGCGTCCTTGCACACAGCATTTAAAATCCTTGGAATTTCTTGAGTAACAGGTGTGAGGAGTATTTTTGTTGTCCATAATAAATCCCCTTCAATGATATCTGGGTTTACGCTGATAGAGTGACTCTTGATGCGTGCCTAGATGGCCTCAGGATGAAAAGGGTGGTTGCCATGTAATTAGAGGGTCTAAACTTTCAGCTGCACCTCTGACCTCTGGGAAGGGGGGAGGAGCCGATGATAGAGCTGATCACCTAAGGCTCAATTTAATCAATCATGTTTGTGTAATGGATCCTTCATAAAATCTTTAGAGAGATTTTATTAAAATCACAGAGCTTTCGGGGTGATTAATGCATATATGTGTTAAGAAGGTGGCACATCCAACTCTACAGAGCATAAGCTACTGTGCTCCGGACCAGTCCAGACCTCCCTTTATGTAACTCTATCTGGCTTTATAGTATCCTTCATAGTATCTTTTATAATAAACTGGTAATGTTGAGTAAAGTGTTTCCTTGAGTTCTGTGAGCTGTTACACTAAATTATTGAACCTGAGGAAGGGGCTGTGGAAAGCCACAATTTGTAGTCACGTCAGACAGAAGTGTGGGTAACCAGGGGACTCACTACTTTCAATTGATGTCTGAAGCAAGGACAGTCTTATGGGACTGCGCCCTGTCTCTGTTGGGTCTGTGCTAACTCTGGGTAGTTAGAGTCAGAATCACAGTACATTGTCAGACACCCAGGTATGGTATCTCCAGAGAACTGGAGAATTGTTTAGTGTCGAAAACCCACACATTTGATGCCAAAGGCATTGTGAACATAGAAACAGTTTTCCTATAAACCTAAATATAATTCCCTTCAAAAATATGCTGGCCTTTCAAACAATAACATTAATTTCATTGTAATTTAAATACATTATGACTTAAAAGATGTCTGACATATCAAAAACAATAAAAGTACAATTAATGAAAATGACAGCTTATTGGTAATTTATATAAAACTTGTATTTTGTAAGATTCTCTGCTATAAATTTATATTCATTATTTCATTTGAAAATATTTCATTTGATGTCACAAAGTATATATGATGAATGATAGTCAACCTCGTTTCACAGATAAGGAAAGAGGGACGGCAGTTAAATACCCTAATGAAGGGTATAATGTTAATGTGTAGCAGAGTGGCAATTTAAAAAAAAAATAAGCTTTGTTTACTAAGTTAACATGGTCATTTTAAAGTTTAGTGACCTCCCACTGAGTTGTAAACTCAGAATTACAAACTAAGAGTTTATTATTTCAGGCATTAGTTCTTAAATAACTGCAAATTGCTTTTTTCCCCTTTTACTCACCTATCCTGGAAGAGCCAGTGGATATGAAACTTGAAAATTTTTAATTACAAAATGGTGGAAGGAAGAGAAAAAGCCATTTTGTGCTATTTCTAGGGTAACAAAGGACAAAGGACACTCTTGAAACTCAACTTGAAGAATTTTTCAACAGTCATTCCTGCACAGCATAGCAAGGAACTGTTTGTAAAGGAAACAGCTTCAGAAAACATATCTAGTAAAAGTTCCATGAGACTGTATCCTGAACTCCACTGACTATATTAGCTTTTCTATCTGCCCCCAAATATTTATGTTTCAACCAATTTTAAATTAACAGAATATTTATGTTAGAGACTTGTGGAAAAATATGTTTTTGGCCCTTTGAATTCTTTTAATAGTATGTAATTTATATATTAACATTAAATATAGTGCGAATATATACAAACCTAACAGTACTCCGATGTACCTTAAATGATTATAAAAATATTTGTAACCCTTACTCTCCAATAGTCTATGTGTGCATGTATTGTTATTTTGCAATACACTAGGAAATCCTGCCATTTTTAACCTATTAAAAATCTCAGAACTTAATTAGCAAAGTAGATTAACACACTCTGCCTCTAGGATCTACCAAATGGTTTTGTGCACTAAACCATTTTACCATTAAAGGTACCAGGATGATATTTTCACGGGCAGCCAATAAATGTTGTTTCCAGCCTGACACCGGTAATAACTCTCCAGGTTTTCGTTTAAAGACAAGTTTATCATCTTGGCTTTCGATCCTTGAAAATAGGTTGTTAAAGTGAAAAATCTAAAGGACTTTTATAGCTTCATTTCCCTCAACTAACTTTATACTAATATTAATTTTATTTTAATTCAATGCCATCTTAAAGTTCTCTTGTACATGATTTGTTCACCAAATTACAATGGTTTCTAGACTGCTAAGACAGCCACAATTCAGAGGCCAGACCCAAGTGGTTAAGGACATTTTGTGCCAAATAGAACCTGGAGAAATTCCAGCTGGTGGATATCCCATGGGGCATATATATTTTAGAAGTAAAGTAGTTATCTACTACTTTATGGACTTCTGCACAATATAGCTAGACATAATAAATTCAGATAAAAGCCATAGATAATATTTCTAGAGAACTACCCACAACAGAACTCCCATAATCTATAGCACATAAGCTGAGCATACAAATAGGTTATTAGGCATAATCTCCACAATTTTAAGTTAAGTGCCCACAGAATCTTAGATGAATGGATGGTAGGTTTAGCAGTCTGGGATGCATATTACAAGGTGTTGCAGTATTAGAGACTTAATGGTAAACCTTTTCTAAAATAGTCAAATATTATTTATTCCTTGCTACCCAACCTAAAAAAACTTATCAGAATTGTTCAATGGAGAGTCACACAGGCTGATCATTTTCTAATACTCGGGAATATGCTTTAAATTATTGCAAAATTCTATTTATTTTTATTGACTGATAACTATTTTGATTACGTGCCTTGAGAATCTTTACAATTGTTTGCTAGGAAAACAGACATTTGGAAACTGGGATTCTAGTTACACACCTAACAGTGATTCAAAATCTCTGAGATTGACTTTATGTATCAAATTAGAATAATCAAGATAATCTTTATTGTGCTTTTCATTTCTATTAACAATGAGGTGTGTGTGTGTGTGTACAAACCTACCAGTATTCCAATGTACTTTTATACACACACACGCACACGCGCGCGCGCACACACACACACACACACACACACACTTCCTTATGAGTAATTTATAAAGAAAATATTTCAAAATAAAATTAAAGAAACATGCTTTGATTAAATATATTTCTATTTTTAAAAATAACAAAAGATAAACTGACATCACATTATGAAAAATATCATCCAAAAAGTTGGGCAAAGCTAACCAGTAAAAGAAAGAATAGTTACTGACCCTAGTACTTTGTTGTCTTAGGACAAATAATAGAAAAAACGGAACTGAAATATTTAAAATGTGTATGTTATAGATGGTCATTATTACTTAAGAGAAAATTAGAATATGAAGGTCTATAATATCTCATGTTTCAGGGAAAATAAATGAATGCAATGCTTTATTGTGATTTTATATTATAGTACCTTATATTAAAAATCAAGAGGATTAGACACTAAGAGTTCCACTTATTTTCAGCTGGTTCCTCCCATTATGTATGATGATTAATCGGAAATGTAATATGTCAGTGACTTTGTCTCCTATCTACATAGTACAGATTAAGTACTTTTTTTTTTCCTTTCACAGAAAAAGACAAAAAAAAAAAGAAAGTGCTTTTTGCTTTAATTATCATGACACACAAGTTAAAAGCATGTACATAAATTACCAGTTATATTAAATTAATATTAACAGTTAATGATTAATAATTTCTATACTACGCACATGTAACAAAAAGTATGGAAAATAAATTAGATGTTTTTCAAGTCTCAATATACTGTTCTCAAATATAATTCCTCCAAAAATAATGAAAATAGTCTATATATGCATATATAATGTGCTATGAATATAAATGCAATTTACAAATGATACTACCAAGTCATGTTCTTTATAACAATGTTAGCTTTCATGCACCATTTCTATCAGCAGGGATGCTTAACTGTTCACCGCCTGACCCTTGACTAATTGAGGGGCTTAGCAGCATACTCAGGGTCTTCCTTCAACTATTCTACAGTGTCAGTGAGCAAGCTTCCACTAACCAACCATCACTTGGCCTAATTGGTGACAACTGTAGATTTTCAGACTCTGGACATAAAGTGTTGAATAAAGAGAATACTAGATATGCTATGAATGTGTTCTTCCATCTAGAGCTAAGGATTTCTTAAGCAAATAAATAACTAGGGAAACATAAGTAAATAAAGAAAGACGCTTAACACATACTTAATAAACTATTTGCTGCAAAGGAGTAAAAATCTTAACCCCAATCTCTAGAGGTCATGGAAAGAACAGCTTTGCTCAGATTCTAGCTCTGGTCACAGAATAAAATGTACAGCTGCATGCCAAATATAAATACAAATTTGTACACATAATTTTTGAAAAGAAACTATGAAATCTTATTGCTAAAGAGACTGCTGATACATGTACTAAAAATGTGAACTTGAATTTTCCAAGTGACTAGTACCACACATAGCCATACTGGCTTTGTAGGAGGCAAATCTCCTTTACAGAATTGTATGAGCCTAAAACTGCGGGATAAATAACAGACAAGTCGATTTTTATTCTGAACTCTTGTGTTACATCAAATAACAAAAGCATATTTTGAATTATAAGACTATAATATTTTATACCAGGGTTCTATTGGCCACATAAGCCACTTGCTTTCATTATAGCAACCTTTTATGTAACTGCAGTCCCATGATTTAGAGTAGTTTATTAAATATTTGAAATCATTCATCATTCACAACCATTTTAATTCGGACCATTGTCTAGATGGATAGATCAGGGCGGAGAGTTGAGATGTAAAACTAAAACCATGTTAAACACTTAGGATCGCTGAAGAGATCGGTGTAAGGAAGCACTGTAGGAGCTTCCAAAGGAGCACGAGACTTCATATACAAAACATTTTTAAATGGTAAATCTCACCATAAATTCTCCACAGTGCAACGTTTGTCTGTGAGTTACAACCTACAAATTGGAGTTGTCAAGGATGCAATATATCTCCCTGAGACTCAGTTTTCTTTCTGTAAAACGAGGATTCTGATTTAACAATATATAAAATTCAGTCTAGCTAGTTCTGACATTCTGGTATAAAATCTAGATACACAATCCAGAAATCAAATAAGCTCTTGTGAGAAAACACTACGTTCATTTCTGCACATGTGAAAATACCTATCACGTCAAGAGAAGAATACTGAGATTTCTTCTTTTCAGAGCTGTCTCCTTAAAGGAGGGAATACATGTAAATCCTCAAACACGTGATCTTTCTCAAAAGCTTGAACCTAATTCTGAAAGGTAATTTCTTCATCTCTACAATGCTTTCCAAATAGTTATTTAACTGGATGAATATTTCCTGTTCAACTTTTTTGTTTGTTTGTTTCACAGAAATCAGATTTCTAGTTCCTAAGCCAAGATTTTAGGATCTACATGAAGAATATTGAGCTTTTTCTTGGCAAACATGGTACATGAAAAAACATTTCCAATGTCTGCTAAAATGAAAGCATGAAGCATCAGAAATTGAAACAAACTCTGTTCATCTATTATAATTTAAAACTTTCCATTAGTTTTAGGTACAAACTAAACGTGCTTTATATATATATAAACTTCCAAAACAATAAACAAGTATCCTATGAATGCAAAAGGCATACCTAGAAATTCTATTGCTTTAAAAAATTTATCTTTGATTGATTTTTATCAAGTAAAAGTTCTTACAATGTTATAATTAAAGTAAGCATGAATATATACCACAAATTATAAGTAGAAATCCTTAGAGTTTTAAAAATATAGAATTCAAAAATCTTAAAATATTTACAAACTAATTTAGTTAATCCATGTTTATTGAGCATCCCTCTATTTTATTTCATTTTTGATAATATTATTTTTTAAGTTGGATAAGTAAATCAAGGAACTTTTGCACTAAGTATTATCTTCATGCATAGTTTTCAGATTCCTTAGTAGAATGATTTTCATGATCGTGAGGCGTATTTTTACATTTACTTAAGCATTTTTAGTTTGGACAAATGGTGTCTTTTATCATCTCCTGCATTTAGTCTGATTTCACATGTTCATTTCTAAAAGTATCTCTTTCATGAAGGTGCAAGCCTAAATGGATTTGGAATAGTAGAATATTAGGAAGACGTTTTAATAAACCCTGAAAGACTTCAATTGAGGATATTCTGTTCTATAAGATGGTCAAAATACTTAAGACTATTTCCAACTTTTAAAGTAACTCTGTTTCAATATTTTCTATACAAAATGTTTTATTTAGATGTGCTCCAATCAAATAGGAATTTCATTTAATTGTTTAAATGATTTGTCACGTAGAGCTTAATACCTTAGAAACAATGTTTCTTTTAACAGAAATACATGTCAATGTCACCACCATTATGGGACAAATAAGATCCAATAAACAGATATTCTGAAAATATACCGCAAACTCTGTATGAAACAAATAAATCTGTAATATACAATAAAATGCAGCTATCTCTTTACAGAAGCACTTTCTTTTATTGCAGACATATTGACTAATCCATTTCTATTTTGTTCTGCATCCTTACAGCCTTTTATGTTTGTCCCAAAATTGTTAAGTGCATACTGGCAGACATCCATCAGTTTATTCAGACGTCTCTGAAATGACTCTCGAAGGCTACCTCTAGACTTTATGCAGAAAGTAATCTTATTTTTTAAAGGAATGGTGATGCTATGGCCATAGAACACCTCTTCAGATATCTCTGTACGGTAAGAATCATTTTCCATCAAAACAAATGTGACTATTTTCAATGTACTCACTCTATCTGGGTCACTAATAAATTTTTTTTTCACCCTCTTCTGCTGTCAGGGATAATTACAAATGATATCAGAGAATGACCTTTATCTTTTCTCAAGAAACAGTATAGTGTCAGGATAGGATTTTTTAACATTTGTTGGTGGAAGGAGAATTGGAAAAGGACAGCCCTTGAGAAAGTTTGTGAATTAAGTCATTTGTCTTTTTCCTGGTACCACTGGATTCCTTCTCTGCCAATTTCTAGACACTGAAACTTTCCACACAACTTTTAACTCTTGCCTCTTTGGGCAACTTTAGATTATAATTTATACAATATTTGGGACCAGAACAATAATGGCATAACTTTAGTCTTGTGATTGGTGGGTAACAGATATCTTTCCTTGTGAAAAATTCTCAGTAAAATCTGTAGTTAACGTATGTTGAAGGACATCTATTGATTGGCCAAATCTTGGGCTCGAAAAAAATTGTGAATTAAATGTGTTGATAAGCCTTAAAAGCTGTATCATTGTATGACCTCTCCTTCTATTACACCCTTTGCTTTTTGATGAATGTTTTGGGTAATAAAATATAGATGAATTGCCTATTTCTGATGATATATACACTTATAAAGACACCACATCAGACATAGATAATAGATGTTTGTGGGTTTCTGAATCTTTGGTGTTATTTTCTTGAAATGCACAAGGATGGTCTGTGAAGAATAATCCATCTATTGGCATTAACACCTTGATCCGAATCACCTGTTTTATAGTTTCCAAGTATCCCATCTGACCTTAGTGACAACTCATTTTAAAAAATGATGAGCATTATGCGGTGTTTCATATTAGAAGTATGGATGCAAAAAGCATATTACAAAGGATGAAAAATGTAACTACATGTTGCAATCTATTTCTTATGTAGGTCATTCTCTTTGATCTTCACTTGAAAGCATTACCATTTTCAGGAGAGGCTACAAAAAATAAAAATAAATAAAAAGCAATTACCACCACATCTCAGTTAGAGGAGCTTATAGTATTAAGGGTTCATCACATTTTTCACTCTTCCTCTTTTCCCATCTGAAAAACAGTGTTAGATGGTCTCAGGCCAAGAAGTTGCGATTTTACTTTTCCATTAGGACTTTTTTCTTTAGACTTAAAGAAAATTCAACTTGGGAGTAGGACTTTTTTTGAAGAGTACTAAAAAATAAAGAAAGGATACTCACCCATTTACAGAACAAGAAACTGTAATAGGCGATGCTCAGTCTTTCAATACCATCACTGAATATTAAAATGGCATTACTACTTCAGTAAAAACTTTACATTATCCACAATATTTTTCAAGTTAAGAAAATATTCACAAAGCTCGAAATTCAGCAAATTTAGACTATATCAAAACCCCATATTTGAATATATGTATATATGATGCAGATGGAAGATTTCGCCAATCTAAATAAAAGCTATGAATCCAAAAGGCTAAAGTCAAATTATTAAGATATATTGAAACAATATTAAGATAGATATAATCTTAACATTTGAAATATTTTCTACTATATTTTACAAATGTATTCTCTAGGGAAGGAAGAACATTATTATTAATATTTTATTAATAGGGAAGCAGGAGCAGCAGTGACAAGAATTTTCAAAGTTGCCAAGCTGGAGTTAATGGCTGGATTAAAATTAGACATTTGTCTCTTGAAATATAAATCAATAAATAAATTATTTTATGCCTAGAAAAATTAATCAATTAATTGCTTAGATAACCAAAATTGGGAGCATAATTTTGTTCGACCCACTTATGATGGATTTGTATTTAATAATGTATTTCACATACTAGAGCTTTGCTGGTTATTTTGAGACTCGAGACTTCGTTTGGAAATCTGACAAATAGTCTGGAAATCTTTTGGTCTTAAGTCTTTTAAAATAAATCTCAAAAAGAAAGAAGAAAAGAGATTTCAGAATTATATTTCTCCCCTCAAAACACCTTATATTTTTAATATCCAATTCTTTGGTCACATTCTTTAGCAGTTATGAGCCAAGTGGAAATATTTTCTTCACATATAATTGACTGTAAACAATTCATATTTTAAGTTTGGTTATGTAAATGTTTAATGCTTACGACTTGAAATATTATACTCGGAGAAACTCACTCCATATTATTCATACTTGTATCCAATTTTTAATACATTCATAAACTTTTATGATTTTCTGTTATTGAATCTAACTGGGTAAAAAAATCATATACCAGTTTTTAACAATTACATTAATTGAGATATTATATATGAAAATATGTAGCTCATCATAAGTGTTAAATATCACCTTCCCCATTTACAAGGGCAGATTGCCAATTTTGTGAGCGATAACAATGATTATATTGATGTACTAGTATACTAAGGGATTTTAATTTTTTGTCGGGGGAGGGTGGGAGTGTGGGGCGCCTGTGAGGAGGGGAACAGGTTCTCACTTTGTCACCCAGGCTGGAGTGTAGTAGTGTGCTCTCAGCTCACTGCAACTTCGACCTCTTGGGTTCAAGGGATTCTCCCACCTCAGTCCCCCTTTAAGTAGCTGGGATTACAGGCACAGGCCATCACGTCTGGCTAATTTTTTCCTACTTTTTTGTAGAGATGGGGTTTCAGCATGTTGCCCAAGCTGGTGTTGAACTCCTTAGCTCAAGCAATCTACCCGCCTTCGCTTTCCAAAGTGCTAGATTACAGGAATGCACCCCAGTGCCCAGCGGAGGAATTTCAACTTCAAGTATTCATCCTCAATGTTAACTTCATTCTTAGAAATACTGAGCTTGATATCACTACCCACAGATTTTCCTGGCACATAGAGAGTGCTCTATTATCTGTCAACATCAGTAGATGATATCAGCCGAAAGATGTCAGCACATTTCTTACTCGATTTTTCTTATTTCTAATTGCTATAATCTTTTCTAAGGTTAGCCTTAAATAAAGTGACATATCAGACCACTGTATTATGTGCTAGGAAAGTAGAACTAAAATAGAGGACTAACAGCCTTTATTTTGTATTTGTCCTCAGACATGCCATGCATTATACTCAGAAGGTAAAAAAAAAATTATAATCAGAATTCTGGAAGGCTTCCTTCATGACCGAATTGTCAGAGCTACATTTCCATAAATCAGTAGTAATTATAATTATTCTGCTTAGAATCATATGCAATATACATATAAGTGTATAATAATTTTAATAGTTGTTACTTATTAAATGTCTGCCATGATGTAGGCATGGTGTTAACCACTTTATTTCTGCAATGTTATATAAGCCTCAAAACTACTTACACATAGGTACTATTGTCCTCATTCATAAATGATAAAACTGATACTCACAAAATGTAAGTTTTTGCACCAAAGTTATATTAGTAGTTAGTGGCAAATTCTGGATTTGAAGAGATCTGTTTGGCATCAATCATGAGGTCTTAATCATTGTGTTATATTATTTTCTAAGTAATCTTATATTAGGTAAACATTTTTTTTTAATTGTGAAAACTGATGGGATCTGCCTTGACAACAAATCAGTAAACCAGTGTTCAGCCATTCCCATCATAGACATGGACAGACAAGTCTTAGTGCATCATCCTACCAGGAAGTAAGTCAGGGAAGGAAGCCAACAATTTCTATTAAATATTCCTGGAAGTCAAGAATATTGTTCTTCATTCACTACCCACTCTTTTGGGATCATTAATATTTTCTAAATCAATAAAGTATATATTTGAATATTTTAAGGAAGCAGACATTTATAAAAGTCATATAACCAATTGTTTGCACGTCATAAAAGGCCTTGATGGAAAAATTAGTAAAATCTCCAAGACAATCACCCTATATCTCTAGCTGAGACCAAGGTTGCTACTACCCAAATCACTGAGGAGGAAGGGAAAGTTTATTTCAAGTCCATTGATCCAATATTGGACACAAGCTCGAAGTTCATTATACATTAATATATCAAGCTTAATATGATGAATGTGTTAAAAATGTGAAAAGAAATATCTTAGTCTTATACCCTTAGGGGAGATTAATTAAAATTGATTTAATATTTTATAACAGCTCAAATTAAAGTGACTTATGGTTAGTCTAATAGAAAAGACTATTTTAGCTCAAAAGCAAGCCCACTTGAAAGTAAACTTTACATATAAACAGAATTAGGAGAAAACTTTACATGTAAAGTTTTTTTTCCAGCATTGTGATCAACACAAATCTTTTTATCTATGAAACATAAAATAGAGAAATATAATTTTTTTTTTTAAATTGTACTTTAGGTTCTGGGATACATGCCCAGATCACGCCAGATTGTTGCATAGGTACATACATGGCAATGTGGTTTGTTGCCTCCATCCCCTCATCACCTATATCTGGCATTTCTCCCCATATTATCCCTCCCAACCTCCTGATGACCCCACTGTGTCTCCCCTGGAAACTTCCAACACACCTGTGTGTGATGCTCCCCTCCCTGTGTCCATGTGTTCTCACTGTTCAACACCCACCTATGAGTGAGAACATGTGGTGTTTGATTTTCTGTTCTTGTGTCAGTTTGCTGTGAATGATGGTTTCCAGATTCATCATTCATTCATGTCCCTACAAAGGACACGAACTCATCATTTTTTATGGCTGCATAGTATTCCATGGTGTATATGTGTCACATTTTCCTTGTCCAGTCTATCATTGATGGGGAGAAATATGAATTTTAGAATACCTCTTGGTTTCATACAAATTTGACTCAGGCTACATATTTTTATCAAATACAGATTAATAATTTTGCTGCTTGGAAGTCATGACCACAGTGACACTGTGACAAAAGTTAAAAGGAACATAAAGGTAGATAACAGTTTGTTTCTTAAATATACTTTTCTTCATGATTGTATCAGAAACTTCACATTTCACAGATCAACTGGTATCCTTGTTTGTACTGTATCTCTACTTATTCTATTTTCCATGGAGTAAAAATCACTGTGCAATAACCACAAATCATAACGGCATGTCATTTATAAGACGAAGATGGAAGATTTCACCAATCTAAATAAAGTATGAATCCAAATGGCAATGTTTTAAAAATCACAAAGTTAAGCCAGGTGTTTTTTTTTTTTTTTTTTTTTTTGGCCTCATGATAATTGAAACACAGGTTTAATATATGTGGGTCAACATGGTCAGGGGCAGACCTATGTTATTTCTAGTTAAATAATCATAAGCTTGCTTTGCTTATTGTACACTGACGATTATACCCTGAACTAAGCTATATCAAATAGTGGTGCAGTAAAATAGAAATCAAGTGGTAACAGGAGGCCTAAGGTAAAGGCCATCTGAGAGCGCTGTAAAACCGTGGTACACCGCGGAGTGACTGCAGAGTAGGACATACTGCTTTGCTGCCAAGAACGCCTTCTCAACATAGAGTTTGCATGAGGGTCTTGTAAAGGGGCTTATGCAAGATCTCTGAGAAGGGAGGCAACATCTGTTCACAAGATCCAGGAGGGTCTTTGCAGATGGGAACTTGCAAGGAAGAAAAGCCTTCCAGGGCAAAAATTACAGGCTCTGCCTAGGTTCTCAGAATTCAGAGTGATTTTGATTGCTATGTGTCCGCAATGCTCTGGAGATAAAAGCCCCTTGATGCGTAGGGTGTGGTCAGACCTGGCAGCACCTTATCCGCTATGCTTCTGAGGCAAATGCACATTGACAGCAACCCATGGTAGAATTCAGTGTTCTAGATTTGCGTGAGAATCACATCTGCTACTGAATACTGCAGACCACACGTCTCCCCCTGGATATCTCGCCCACATTAGTTTCAAAGCCTTGCTCAATATTTTCAAGGCCTCCCCCGATCAACCCCCCCACCCCACTTCCCCACCCCTCAATTAACAGGTGTATGCACCTAATAAAATCCTGTGGAAACCAGAATTCAGCGCCAACGGGGGTCCCCACCTTGTGTTGGTCCCCTGCACCCACGCTGTAAAATTCTATTCATGTGTCTTTGTCTTTATTCCCTTTTCTCAATCACTCTTCATCGGCAGGACCAAGGGAACCCATGGTCAGGGTTGGGGCTGGAACCCAACAAATATATTTCTATCCTATTGTAAAAAGAAACTTTATAATTAATCTGGGGGAAGATCTGTAGACTTAGGAATTTTTATCTCACCTAGAATTCCAACACTGCTTTGCAATCACCAGTCCTTTATTATATGCAAGAGTGGACAGATGTCTCTGGAATTCTTCCCTTGAATTCAACATTACCACTTGTTTTTGCTCTTCTCCTTTAGATTGTTTTTCAGTCTCTCTTACTAGATCTTCTTTTACACCCAGAGTTTTCCATTTTTCATTTCCTATTATTCTGGAACTGGAACTATTTTCTTCTTCTGCGCATTCTTCCCAAAGCCTACCGAGGTAGTGGCTTCACTCAATCTCTCAAATCCACATTGGCACATCAGCTCCTCTATTATAGTCCATCTTTATTTTTTTAAATAGTAATGGTAGCTGAGGTTTCTTGGGCACTTACTCTGTGCCAAACCTGTGTGGAACATTTGACATACATTACCCCATTAAACCTTTCTATGTATTTATTTATCATTTGTACAAAGGTATGAGACACATGTCAAATTTTGTTACAGGTATGTCTAGTGATGAAGTCAGGATATTTAGAGTGTCCATCTCCTGAATACAATATATTTTTGTTAAACTGCAGTCACCCTACTCTGTTACCAAACATTGAATTTATTCCATCTTACTCTATGTTTGTACCTTTAAACCTACGTATCTTCTTCTCTCCTTACCCTCACTCACTCTTCTCAGTCTCTTTTCTTCATCTTTCCACTCTCTGCCTCCATGTGATCAAAGTTTTTAGCTCCCACAGATAAGTGATATAACGTGGTATTTGTCTTTTTGTGTCAGACTTATTTCACTTAAAATAATGACCTCCAGTTCTACTTATGTTGTCACAAATGACATAATTTCATTCTTTTTTTTAATGACTGAAGAGTATTCTATTATGTACACATAAATTTTCTTTATTGATTCATCTGTTTATGGGAACTTAGGTTGATTTTGTATCTTTCCTCTTGTAAATAGTACTGCAATAAACATACGAGTGCAGGTATTCTTTAATATATTAATTTCTTTTCTTTGGGTAGATAGCCACTGGTGAGATTACTGAATTGAATTGTAGTTCTATTTTTAGCTTTTTGAATAATCTCAATACTGTTTTCATTAGTGATTGTACTAGTTTACATTCCCACTACAGCCTGGCCAATATAGTTAAACCCATCTTTAAAAAATAAAAAATAAACAAGCAATCAAAAAGATAACTAAGAAAAGCTCTAAACTGTAACTTCCTTTCACAATTTTTAGTTTTGTTGTTTTTATTTATCTTATTATACGATGTCTTAAAAAGTTGTTACAGTTAATGTTTTTGATAAGTTCATAGTCTTTCTACTCAAGATACATGTAGTTTGTACACCACAATTACAGTATTATTATTTTGTGTTTTTCTGTGTACTTACTATTACCAGTGGGTTTTGTACCTTTAGATAATTTCTTATTTCTCATTAATATCCTTTTCGTTCAGATCTGAGAGCTCTCTTTAGCATTTCCTGTAGAAAAAGTCTGGAGTTGAAATTTCTCAACTTTTGTTTCCTGGAAGAGTCATTATTTCTCATTGATGTTTGGAGGATATTTATGATGGATATAATATTCCAGGATAAAAGTTTCTTTTTCTTCTTTGTCATTTTAAATATAACATGCCACTTCCTCCTACCAGTAAGATTTTCACTGAGAAATCTGCTTTCAGTTGTATTGGAGCTCCTTTATATATTGCTTTTTTTCTTCTGCTGCATTTGGGTTTCTTTCTTCATTCTGGACCTATTGGAATTTGATTATTAAATGTTTTGAGGTAGTTTTCTTTGTTAAATCTGCTTAATGTTCTATATATCTCTTGCATTTGAATGTTAAAATCTTTCTGTAAGTTCAGAAAATTATCTGTTATCTCTTTAGATAAACTTTCTACCCTGATCTCTGTCTCTGCATTCTCTCTAAGGCCAATGGCTTTTAGATTAGTCCATTCGAGGCAACTTTCTAGATTCTATAACCACACTTTATTTTTTATTCTTTTTCTTTTGACTCTTCTAACTGCGTATGTTCAAACAACATGTCTTCAAGCTCACTAATTCTTTCTTCCATTTAATTCTGCTATTGAGAGACTCTGATGAATACTTCAGTTTGTCAATTAAATTTTTCAGGTCCAGAATTTCTCCTTGATTCTTTTTAATTCTTTCTGTCTTTTTGTTAAATTTACTGATATGAATCTGGATTCTTTCTTTGTGTTACCTTGTATTTCCTTGAGCTTCCTCAAAACAGCTATTTTGAATTCTTTATCCGAAAGACCATATATATCTCTGTCACATTGGAATTGGTCATTAATGTTTTGTGTAGTTTTTTTTTTTTTTTGGTTGATGTCATGTTTTCCTAGATGGTCCTGATGCTAGTGGATATTTGTCGATGTCTGGCATTGAAGAGTTAGGTATTTATTCTAATATCTACAATCTGAGCCTATTTGTACCCATCCTTCTTGAGAAGACCTTCCATGTATTCAGAGGGAATTGAGAATTGTGATCTAAGCCTCTGGCCACTGCAGCTGTATGTGCAGTAGGGGGTACTACAGGCCCTGTGACACTGTGACTCTTGCAGACTTGCAGCTGAATCATTTTGGTTGTCTTGGATAAAATCTAGGAGAATTCCCTGAGGTGCCAGCAGAGTTTCTTGTTCTCTTCCCCCAAACAAATAGAGCCTCTCTCTTAGTGTGAGCTGCCTGCAGTTTGGGGAGGGGTGGTGAAAGCACTCCCATGGCCACTGCAGCTGGGTCTGTGCTGGGTCACAACTGAAGCCAACACAGATTGTCTCTCCCAAGAGCTGTGATGACTATTTCCTGGTTAATACTGATGTCTCTTCAAGGCCCATGGGCTTTTTAGTCAGCAGGTGATAAATCCTGCCATGACCAGGTCTTTCCCTTCAGTGCAACAGGTTTCCTTTTGGCCCAGGGTGGGTTTAAAAATGCCATCCAGGAACCAGAGCCTGGGACCAGGTGCTTTAGGATCTGCTTGGTGCTTTATTTTACTGTGGCTGAGATGGTACCTAACTTGCAAGATGAAGTCCTTTTTACTCTTCCCTCTTCTTTCTTCAAGCAGAAGGAGTCTCCCTCCTAGGCTACCACAGATGGGAATGTGCTGGGTCACACCTAAAATCAACACAATATTGGATCTTGCCCAAGGCCCATAGCAACTGCTGCCTGGCTACCACCGATGTTCACTAAAGTCCCAAGGGGTCATTAGTCAGCAGACGGTAAATTCTGCCAGGACTGGGCTCTACTTTTCAGAGCAATGTGTTCCCTTCAGGCCCAGGTGGGTCTATGTCAGCAGCTATGGCCTGGAAAGTGGGCTTCGGAACTATGCTTGGTGCTTTATTTTACTGTGGCTGAGTTGGTATCCAAGTTGCAGGACAAAGTCCTCTTTTCTCTTCCCTCTTCTGGAGCGATGAGCTGCACTGCCTGGAGTTGGGAGACAGGTGACATAAGCACTCCCTGGGCTTCCCCAGATGGTATTTGTCTCACTGGGTCACATGCACCTCAAGTCCACTGACTCTGAGCCCAGCACAGCATCAGGACTTGCCCAGGAATTGTAGCCCTTGTGGTCGAGACTGCCTTTCAAGTTGATTTAGAACCCCAGAGAAGTTTGGCCTGTGGTGGTGGGGGTAGCTGGAATGCAGACACCAACCATTGGGATAGACAATTCTCATCTGGCTAGGGCTGGTCTAAATGTTCCCTTTATTGGCACCAACTGAGTTATGCACTGTGTTGCTTTCTTCTGTGACAGGACAGCACCAAGTTTCAATGCAAAGTCTGACAATCACTTTGCTCTCCCTCTCCCAACCACAGAAACTCTCTCTCTGAGCCATATTGTTCTGCTGAAGCATGAAGGAGGAGTCATGAATGCAATTCAAGACTGTCGTTCCTACCCTCTTAAGTGACTCTTTGCTTTATGCGATCTTAAAACAAGGTATTGCAATTGCTCATCCAATTTCTTGTTCTTATGTAGGGGATTTCTTTTGTGGATAGTTGTTCAATTTGGGGTTCCTGTTAGGGGGACAATTGCTGGAGGATTCAATTCTTCCCTCTTATTCCCAGTGAACAAATCAATTTTAATTTTTAAATATCAGTATTTACAGTGGTCCAACAAATAATCTAAAACCAAATATATTGAAAATTAGTCACCTCTTCAAAATGCAAATTTCCTTCCTCCACATGACCCAGTTGACCAAGTTGTAAATTTCAGAGTTATCTTTGATTCCAAAATCCCATCTACCCAGTCAGAGATAACTGATTCTAAGTCCAAAACATCTTTGAGGTATGTCTTTATCTGTATTCTCACTGTATAGGAATAAACCTTTCCTACATACAATTGTCTAGTTTATTCCTCACTGTCTTCCTATTTCTCATTCACGATTTTATTTTTATGAGTTGATGCTAAAGTTATATTTTTGAAATTTAAATCCAAGTAGAGGACACACAGATCTTAGAAGTCATCTGTTATATTATTGTAACAAGTTCAGTGATTTTCCAAAGAAAGTACTCTTGGGCCATGTGGTCTTTCCTTGGACATTTTAAACTTCAGTTTAGATGGCCCTTTGGACAAGAAACAGGGAAAAATGACTTCAATGCATATAGATCGCAATATATGAGGTGTGCATCTGAATGAAACCAATCAAATTGACAATGCTAATGAAGGAATTAAGATAACCCCATGGGAGTAATATCAAGAGTATGTGATTCAAGTGAGGCATTTCAGGGTAAGAGTTTATGCTTGCATTAGTTCCTTGTTGTTGCTATAACAAATAGCCACAAACTATTAGTATTAAACAACACAAATGTATTAACTGACAGTTCTGCAGATCAGAAATCAGATATATGGGCTAAAGTCAAGGCGTTGGAGGGCGGATTCCTGTTGGAGATTTGAGAGGGGAACCCATTGCCTCATCTTTTTCAGTTTGTAGTGACTGCCTGTGTTCCTAGGCTTGTGGCTGATTCTCCACCTTCAAAGCATACCCTCTAAGCTCTGTTTCCACCACACATTCCTTTCTCCTTGTCTATAGACAAATTTCCTTGTTTCTCTTTTATCCAGACACTTGTGATCACATTTCAGTCCCATTCAGATAATCCAGGATAATTTCTCTTATCTCAAAATCTTCAATCACATCTGCAAAATCCCTTTTCCTAAAGAAGGTAATTCTCATAGGTTCTAGGGATTAGTGTCTGGATAATATGGGAGTCCCATTAGTCAGCTTACCACAATGTTCCAGCCCCCAACGTAACTTTCCACATACATAAAATATATGACTATATAAAATATATGTGTACCCTTTAGAGTTACTAACCTTGCCAAATTTCTACTCAATCTTCAAAACTAAGCGAAGGATCGCCTCCTCCATGATATTTCTTATGCCCTTTACTGCATTACAGACAGACACTCCCGTCATGTCATCCTATAGAACTTTGTTTATATTTCTGTGATATAACTTGCTGGTATATATCTGTTGCTGAACTCTAGGCTTCTTGCTCTTTTTCATCTTTGCAACCTTAATGATGAGCACAATGAATTACCCAACATATAACAACATAGTAAGATGTAGTAAAACTTTACCATATACAATAAATACAAACATAAAGCGATTTCTAGAATTTCACAAACCCTGTAGAGGTATGTAAAACCCAGGTAAGAGCTTCTGAATTAAAAGAAGTTAAATCACAGCCAGATGGTTTAATATACAACTTTTACCAGTAACATTAGATGTCAAAAATGCTTAAAAAAAAAAAAAAAAAAAAACTTAAGCCAAAAGAATAAATAACTGTTGACAAATTTTACATGCTGTTTTCCTAAGTCATGTTTTCCAATTTTCCACCATAAAGAAAACATAATAACAAAAGCATCTGAATATGTTTATTTTCTATAAAGCTAATATGTTAATCTCGGCCAGGCATGGTGGCTCACACCTGTAATCCTAGCATGTTGCAAGGAGGCCAAGGTGGGCAGATCACCTGAGGTCAGGAGTTCGAGACTAGCCTGGTCAACATGGTGAAGCCCCATCTCTACCAAAACCACAAAAATTAGCCGGGTGTGGTGGCGGGCACCTGTAACCCCAGCTACCTGGGAGGTTGAGGCAGGAGAATTGTTGGAACCTGGAGGCAGAGGTTGGAGAATGCAGTGACCTGAGATTGCACCACTGCACTCTAGCCTGGGTGACAGAGTGAGACTCCATCTCAAAAAAAAAAAGTTAATCTCTTCCTCAAAACCATTTTTATTGGTGCTAAAAGTATTTGTATGTACAAAAGTATGTATAGGGCTCTTCCCCCTTAGATGCACTGTAGTCTTATGGACTATACTTTTCATGCTCACTCTAAAGTCCTCAAAGTTGCATTAATGGACTGAGAGAGTTAAGCACCTGATTTACTACCAGCAAGGGATATTTATAAAAGGAAGATTCTAACTTATTATACAACATTCTTTCTAATCTTTGGTTTGTAGTATTTCAGATTATCTATTCACAACGTCATTTTTCAACATACTATTATAATAAAGAGACTTGGTAATATATCATACTTTCAAATTATGTCAGTGTTTTAAAGCAAAACAAAAACCTCAGTTGTTTCCACGAACATTTATCATCTTTCTGTTCCTGAATATTTTCTTCATGAATAATGGTTAGATATAAAAGAAGCTGTATAATCACACAGGCTTGCATTTTACTTGTACATAATAATTGATAAGAATAGCATAATGTTTTAGATGAAGCTTATTTTTAAAACTGTGTTTATTCATTCACTGCTCATGTTAAATATTGCTAGCAGCTCTATTTCTAATATGTCTGTGTTACCAATCAACAGCCTTAAGGCTAAAGCAGCTAGTACACAATGTCTTCCCCACAGAAAAGTGGCAAACTCCCTTGTGTTAATGATTTAAAATGTTTGCTCACTTCTTCTATGAGAGAAAAATATTGATGTCTTGAAAGTTATTAGTCATCTCATTTGGAAAGTAGGGTGGAATGAGCACCTGGATGCTACATGTTTGTGGTTGTTGTTGTTGTTGGAGTTGTTGTGTAAATATTAGGGAATAGTAACAATAATAACAAAATACAAAAAACATAGTCTATACATTTCTAATTTTAAAGCACATCCTATCAGTGCCTAAAATGGAACCAATCAAGATTACATGCTGAAAAAAATATTAATGAAAGAAAATATTTTTCAAATACTAATTGCTTCAAGCTTTTAGCTCAGTTGGAAAGAATGGGGTGTTAATTAGCTTTTGATCCCCATAAGGGTACATTAAATTTATACAGAGAAATCTCAGATCCCTAGGCACAGATTACACCCTAATATCTCAGCTGGTGATCCAGTAAATGCATTCAATTGATCACCATGGGGTTCACCACGGGGGAAGTTGGATGCTTATTGTAAATTCATTACTAACATGTAAAAATAATTTGAAAAAACTTCCAACCCACAGTGGGTAAATCATATCATTTTCATATACAGAAGAACAAGTTGAAAAAATATGTTTGCCAAAATACAGCAATCAAAGCAACTGAGACTTTGCTTCTGAGTAACCACAATAAAAATCAGATATGGCATCAGATCAATAGCCTATTCAGAGACCCCACAAAATAAATTTACTTTAGATTCCAAAAAGTATAAAATTACATCTATTGTAAATATTAAATAACTGTTATGAACCTACATTGGAACTTATAGATCTGCATGTGCAAGCAAAGTAGTTACTTTTTAGATGCTTACAATGTGGATACATAATGATCCATGCTGAAAATATGGGCTTTCTTCATCTAACACAATTAAAATTTCACATGTATGCAAAAGAAAAGAATGAAAAATAAGCAGATAATATGGGGTGAATTAATGAGCACCTTATTAATTTCAATGCACTCTTTTAATCTTAAAATCATTAGGTACTTAAAAATTTTTTTTGGTTTTATACTAAAATGTCACTTAAAATCAAGTTCTGTTTTTTAAATAGAATGATCTACGTTCTTCTTAGGCATACAATGGTTTTCACCTCAACTGAATAGCTTCTCTTATTTACTCTATAAGAATTTACTCACAAATTAAATTGAGAAGTTTAATAGCTTCTAACTTTTATTCATGTTATTAAAGTCAAGGTCCTGATTAAGCAAATATGGAGCTGTAATTTGATTCTTCAATTTTCAAAAAACAAAATAGATTCACAAAGTTATTTAGCATGCCCCCACATGTAACCACCCAACAGGTTCACAGAGCTGATTTATCAAGACAGGGGAATTGCAGTGGAGGAAAAGTAATTTGCGCTCAGCCATCTGTGCGGGAGACCAGAGTTTTACTATTACTCAAATCAGTCTCTCCTATCTGTGATAATCGTTTTTAAAGATCATTTTGTTGTAAGGTCTTTGGAAATGGGGAGTGCTGATTGGTCAGGTTGGAGATAGAATCGTAGGGGTTGAAATAAGATTTTCTTAAAGTAAGATTTTCTCTTCTGTTTCTGGGTAGGGTCACAGAACTGGTTGAGACAGAGTACTGGTCTGGGTGATGTTAGCTGAACCACGGAGTGCTGGGTCTGCAAAAGATCTCATGCATTAGTCTTAGGCTTTACAGTAGTAATGTTATCCCCAGGAGCAATTTAGGGAGATTCAGAGTCTAGCAGCCAGAGGATGCATGACTCCTAGATTTCTAAGCTTGCAGTTAATTTATTAGTCCTGAGGCAAGATGGGGGTCTTTTTGGAAAAGGACTATTATCAATTTCATTTCAGAGTCAAACCATAAACTAAATTCCTTCCTAGGTTGGTTTGACATACACCCAGGAATAAACAAGGACAGTTTGAAGGTTAGATGCAAGATGAAGTTGGTTAGGTCTCTTCTCTTTCATTGTCACAATTTCCTCTGTTATAATTTTTGCAAAGGCGGTTTCACAAATACTCAGTTATTAGTTGAAGGTGAGATTCAATCGATGAGTGGCCATAATGAAATTTTTTTTTCCAGCATACCCATCTGCCTCCTAAAGGGCCTTCTTGTCCCTGTATGTCTCCCCGCCTGTCTATAGCATTGCAGTAAACAGTTATCCATATGGGTTCTGCGTGAGGTATAAAGATCTAGACGGAACCCCATCTCCACTGCTCAGCAGCTGTGTGACTTTGAAGAGTTACTTACTTCCCTCAGTTTTGTTATAAGCAAAATAGAAATGGTAATAACGGTTATCTCACAGAGTTGTGGGAAGGATTAAAATTACATAGTACCTGTAAAGTATGTAACACAGTGGCTATCACATATTAAGTACCGTATAACGCTAGCGGTAGCTCTCATGTAAGTATGTGAGAATGCGAGCTGTAACTATAAACATCCATGTGAGTTTGGGCAACTTATTTTACCCCTCTCTAGACTTTGATATCCTCATTAATAAACAAAATTAGTGTACTGTTCACTTCCATAAGCATATTATTTTTGCTATAAAAATAATAGCAAGCAATAATGGAATTATAATGAAGTAAATTCACGTTTTAACGATATGGAACTATATTTAGGGCAAAACAATCTGTTTTGTGTCCCCAACTAAGGGGCTGATTCTTATATTTCCAAATGAACTTAGGCATTGAAAAGAACACTGGAGAAGAAAGTAGTTGAGGGATTTCTGTAAGTATGACATAATATATTCTGTAAGAGAAATAATAAGACCCTAGCATGCAATTATTTTAAAATCCATGTGTGATTAATAGAGTTGTAGGTATTAGAGAGAGAGAAGCCTTATTCCTATCCTAGAAACTCATAAAATGTTCAATGGGGAAAAAAACATATACAATATGCAGAATATTACAACAATGATTAGTCAATCAATGAATTGATGGTATTAATTACTTAATCAACGGAGTGTTTGCCGTGTGATCGCTCTGCTCCACCCACATTGCAAAGATGCTTTCCTAGAAGATGATGAATGTGGAATCCTCTGCTTGATTATGTCTTGCTCCCTATTTTCTACAAGTGTTTGCTGAAACTAAAGCTCCTGACCATATGTAAACATCTTCTCCAGTGAGGCACAATCTTTTCCCTTTCTTCTTTCAACAGCTTGATCGCCTTAAGAATAGTTGTAAAATCTGTACCTCTTGTCACTGTTTAACGTATCATGTATTTTACTTATTTATTGTGTTGTTACCTCTTTCCTTCCCATGAAATGTAATTTTTAAAGTATTTTTTTCTGTCTTAGTTTCCACTGCAATAAACCAGTGCTTAGAGCATTGCCTATCTTACTATAAATAGGCACCCAGTAAATTTTTTAGAAGAGTAAATAAAATAGCTCCAAAATATTGCAAAAAAATAAGAGGCAGTAGCTATCACTAAGCAGTGTTACTAGAAAGCTGTGGTATAAACATGGAAGAAAAATATGCTTTTAACTTTATTTACTTTTTCTATATTTTGAATGAACAAGTTCAATTGCACGCATTTGTGTTCAAAAGTATTTTTTAGAAAACAAAGATATCTCTCAGAAACTCTAAATATTGGATAAAATGGAGAGAAATAAGTTGGCTGACCTCAGATTAATCTTCTGTCTATCTTCTTTCAATGACCACTTGATTTTTCTAAATGTTTATTACACAGGTAATTTTATTTCCTGTATTTTTATGGTTTTAATCTTTTTGTGAGTGGCTGTTTCTTAAATGATAAACTTAAAGAAAATTGTTTATTTTAACTCTTTTGGGTTCTTGAAAAAATCAATTCCTGTGAAATTTCATCTGTGTGTTTGGCGGATTTTTTGATATCAACATGTTCACTTTTTATTCCCCAAGTGAGTTGGGAAAA
Source organism: Sapajus apella (assembly GCF_009761245.1). NCBI lineage: Eukaryota > Metazoa > Chordata > Mammalia > Primates > Cebidae > Sapajus > Sapajus apella. Next base: position 8,884,752 of record NW_022436967.1, read on the forward strand.
TGAGCTTTTGTTCACACCTACATTTTTTTCTCAAGATAAGTTTTCCCTTATTCCAAGAAAATATCTCTTTCAATTACATCCAGGCCACAAGATACAAGAAATATCAAGTTCATGCCAAATGTATCAAAAGTATTGCAGTGGGAACTTAGCAATCTTTTTTTGAATCCCTTTGAAGTGTCACTGTGCAAGCAATACTAGCCATATGCAGCCATTTATGTTAAAATTTAACAAAATAAAAAATCAGGTTTTAGTTGTACTAGCCACATTCCAAATACTCAATAGCCACATGTGGCAAATGGCTACCATATTGGACAGTATGGCACTATAGCACTGCCAGAATAGTTTTCCTGTCCTACCTGAGGCTATGACAAAAAAAAAAGAGATTAAAAGTCTAGAAAATATAAGTATATAAACATATATGGAATTGGCCTTTCCAAAGCAAGAGGAATTCTTTTTAACTGCATCCTGGCCACTTGTTGATCAAATACTAGAGGATTAAAAGCTACGCCAGGTGCGATGGCTCATGACCCTAATCCCAGCACTTTGGGAGGCCAACGGGGGCGGATACTGAGGTCGGGAGTTCGAGACCAGCATGATCAACATGGTGAAACCCCGTCTCTACTAAAAACACAAAATTTAGCCTGAAATTGCACCTACTCAAGAGGCTGAGACAGGAGAATCGCTTGAACCCAGGAGGCAGAGGTTGCAGTGAGCCAAGATCACACCACTGCACTCCAGCCTGGGTAACAGAGTGAGACTCCATTTCAAAAAAAAAAAAAAGAAAAAAGAAAAAAAGAAAGCTGATAAGAGCTTCCAGTGGAGTGCTTGCACATATTGCACTTGCTAGGTTTTCAATAAATATATGCTGAAATAATTAACTAATTATTATTTTATGACTGCTTGCCATGTGCAAAACACTGTAAGACCTTTGCAAGAATACACAGACACACACATGCACACACACACACAAACATAAACACATATATATCCTCCCAGAAATTATTACTTTAAAGAAATCATTTTATTCTCTACTTTTGAGTCATGTTAATTTAAATTTGCAGGAGGCCATTGTTCTGGGCTGAGCTTCTGCCCTAGAATTTCAACAGACCAAACCAAAATGGAGCAATCACTGAAGCTGTAAGGAAGTAAATAAATCCTCAGACAGACCAGTTTTTTTCTGAAAACAGGAGCTTCAACAAGTGATTGGAAAGAACCCAGTCAACCTCCACTGAAATAAGGAAGTCGCCTCTAACGCTTGCAAGTAAAATGACCTGGAGTACCTGGTATTAACAAATTTGCTCTTTTGATTATCTGTTTTCTTGTTCCTACTTTACGAAAGACAACTGTTCAGCTATGTCCAACATAGCACTTCTCCATTTTTACATGGGATGCTCCCTGAGTCACAGATCTCAAATAAAAATCAATAAGCTCAATGAACTAAATTTGTCATACTTTGGTTTTTGGGTAGTCATCACTAGGAAAAAGTATTGAATCAGAATTTTCTGGCTGAATTTCACTACATAGCTATTTAAAATGAAGAGAGAATTCTACTATGTTGGTTTTAATTCAGGGTGCAGGAATATTAGCACACCAAATTGTTTGGTCATACTAAATTCTTTCATTTATTCATATATAAGTCTTCCTAGCAAGCTCTGTGCCTGCCCTAATTCTTCTCAGATATTTCACTCTTATTCCTTCTTTAGAATTTAAATCAATTGCCATCCTTCTAAATAAGCAAGTTTCTCCTGGCCTTCTCAGCTCTTTGAGACCCATGTAAAATTATTTCATAGCATTGTGTACTTTGCCTTTATATTTGATTTTGTACTTCAAAATTTATTTTTGTTGTTTGACAAAAAGCCTACTTTTTGCACTGGAAAATGGACTTCAGGAAGGCTTGGACTCCGGCTATTTTTGTTCATCAATGTATTTCCAATAATTGGTGGAAGGTTTACTCACAGTACATTAAAACACACACACACACACACACACACACACACACACACACACACACACCACACACACAAATGAATGCTACCCTTGCCCCTTCATGACAGCCATCTCTTTCTACACTCCTGGTTTACTGAAATTTATTAGGCTATAGTAATCGTTCAAGTGTGTGGGTGGGAAAAGAGACTTATTTTGGATCATTGCCTTAAATGCATCCTTTTCACAGCAGATTTCAATCTCCTCCTGTTTCAAGATTAATACCACACTGTCAACATAGTGTAGTGGAAAGTATAAAACTGTAGAAGCCAGAATACTTCTGTTCTCCCTTATGTTATTTACCTGCTGCATGACCCTAGCAACTGAGCTTCTGTTTCCTAATCTGTGAAATGGGAATAGAACCACCTGTCTCACTTTACCCATACTTAAATAGTTTGTATAAAGGTCATATACAACAACTATGTGAAAATATTTTGTGATATCCAAATTATTCTACAGAACTAGGAAAGGCACCGAAGCTTCTGAGTGGTATGATTCTTATGTTTTCCTCACTGTCTGCCAAATTTAATTTTTCCACTTCAGTGACTTTCCTTTCATCTGCCTTCAAACATGGAGAACTCTCCTTCACCTCTCTTGCTGTATTTGGTTCTCCATCTGTCTATTATCCCATCACTGTTCTCTCTTTTACTGCCAACTTTTTGCCTTATTTTCTCATCAGATGAGTTATCTGTAAAATTCTATAGTCTTGCTCCTTTCCTTATCACTTTACCAAATCTGCACTTGTGTCCATTTTCATGCCATTGACTGTAGCCATTTTATTATGTTGGTACTAACTAAAGCCGAATTCATTCATTCAGCAGTTTCTCCCAGTTGCTGAAAATATGACAGTGTTTACTACAACCTAATTTCAGTATTGCTCTAGAGGAGTTTCTGACATTCTATTTAAAATCCACATTAAAATAATTAAATAGTTTATTTCTTTATAAAATGAAGTACACTAACACATAACAATAAATTATGAAGTAAATGAATGTACTTTGAGATAGCTTTTGAGTCACTGAAATCATTTAAATAAATTGCTGGTTTGGGTTTTTTTTTTTTTTTTAAATAGGAAAAAAGCCACCACCACTACCCCTGCAAAGAATAACAAAAGCTGATCAAAAACAGTATTAAAATCAACAAAAATCAATATAAAATCAACATTGTCTATTACTTCTCACAGCAAATGTCTCTTCTATAGATGTGTTTCTAAATATAATATGATACATATTCAATTGATGAATATATATGCATATATATACATATATATATTTTTTTTTCTTAGAAATAGATTTTTCTGAGGGTTTAGTAACCACAGCACTACGTTTTTGGTCTTTATGCAAGTCAGTCACACATTAAAAACAATATTTATTGACCTTCTAATGTATAACAGTCATGTTAAAAATGTTTATATTGACCGATGAAGTAAAAGGCACAAGTCTATCTTAGAGTTTATCTGCTTAGAGAGATAATAAACACAAAAATATACATATGGAATTCAACATAAATATTCATATAAAATTCATGATGGTTGCTACAAAGAATACACACAAAATGCAGTGATAAAAAACATCATGTGTTATGTACCCACTAGAATCACGTAAGTGGGATATTAACAAGGAGGCTCTTGGAGGAGACCAGATATAAGACGTTGGTCATGTGTTAAAGAATGAGGCCAGTAAAAGTGGGGACTAACTGACCTATTTGAAATATAGTTAAGAAGCAGAAACAATGGGTCATACAGAAGGATTAGAAATATGGGGTAAAGGAAAGGTAAGAATTAAGGATAGAATAGACATTGCTTAAAAGAAGACATTCAAGGCTGGGCATGGTGGCTCAAGCCTGTAATCCCAGCACTTTGAGAGGCCGAGGTGGGCAGATCACGAGGTTAAGAGATCGAGACCATCCTGGCAAACATGGTGAAACCCCGTCTCTACTAAAAATACAAAAAAAATTAGCTGGACATAGTGGTGTGCACCTGTAGTCCCAGCTACCTGGGAGGCTGAGGCAGGAGAATCACTTGAGCCCAGGAGGGGGAGGTTGCAGTGAGCTGAGATCGTGCCACTGACAACAGAGCAAGACTCTGTCTCAAAAAAAAAAAAAAAAAAAAAAAAAGAAAAGAAAAAAAGAAGACATTCGAATAGCCAACAGGTATACGAAAAATTCTCAGCTCCTCTAATTATCAGGGAAATGCGCACTTCCACAACGAGATGAGAAGTCAAATAAGATGAAGACTGAACCATGATCACTGGATTTGTTTACCTGAAAATAGTTTTTGTAATAACAACAGCAACAAAGCCCTCCATCTATTTAAATGGTGAAGCAAATGTCAGGCTGTAATGGCATTTTGTGTAAATGCTGAAAAATCCTTAAAACCAAAACCAAACCAAACCAAACAAAAAATAAACAGCATGCACAGGCAAATTTACAAGTCTGTGAGTAGTTTGTGAAGAAGGGCAAAAAATTAATACGTATTGCTGACAATGAGGCTTATATGCTCTAATTACAGCCCAGTCCTGAATTTCCATTCCATCCTTAATTTCTAATTACTTTATAGATGTTGCTTAGCATGGCACTTAATTAAAGTAGATTTTTAATAAAATCTTGTTTGATAATTTTATTAAAATGATGCAGCTACACATATTTCTACCCCAAGAGTGGCACAAAGTAATTAAGATAATTTTAGGTGGGAAATATTTCAACAATTATATATTTCATAGGGAAATATTTCTGTAATATTAAAAGACTTTTAAAGGGAGAAAATGAATGTGGTTAATTATTATCCAATTAGCCTGAAGTATTTTCGTGGGAAAAACAATATATGGGTAAATAATTTGTTTATGTGGAGGTTCTAGATATCAATTACAAAAGTGTAACGTTTTATACTTTATTTACGTAATGGAACTATCAGCATAGTTGTTTTTCATGAAAAAAGTAAAATTTTAGACCTTTAAAATTCTAATCCAATAAGAGGAATTTTGTTTCTTTTCAGTTTCTCTCATCTTTAACCTTCGAGTCTATGTTTCTGGCCCCCAATTTCTTCCCTGGTAACCAGGATAGAGTATCAGGGCTAATTCATGACAGTACAGAAAAAAAAAGTAAGTTGTTTTAATATTCAAATGGTGCTTGTCACTCACTCTACTACGTATTTAAATTCTTTCTGCTGTAGTTCAGCCTATTTCTTTTACTCCTAACGTGGTTAAAAATATCGTTTCTAGTCATCAAACCCATGGTTAAAGGCTTAGGCAGGATTGCTTTTGCTGCATTTCAGATCTTCAAAGCAGGGCCTCCGTCTCTTTGAGATGCATACTAATTAGAGACTAAACTGTGGTACTTTTAAATGCTCTAAGACTCCTTGTCCTCAAAATTAGACTCCCTCACTACCTCTTCCATGCTCCTTCCATGACATTCAAGGAAATAAAACTTATAACCTTTTCTATCATAAATAAGGCATCGAATTGTTGCACTTCATATCGGAAGAGACTTTCCAAATACAGAAACTTTACTTTTGCTATTTAGCTGCTAAAGTCAACTATTTTGAAGTGGGTACAGCCTGGAAATGGTTCTCAACTACGTCTATTAATAGTCTTTCTGTTCTATGGAATAAATAAAATCTCTTTCTTAGTATATTTACAGGCTTCCCTGGTAAAGACAACATTTTTTCAATTATTTCCTTTTTCATGACTGACACTTGTTTTTCAGATTTTTTTGTATTCTCTTTCAGCCTAAAATCTGACTTTGTGTAGTTAAATCAGAATCTTGAGGAGCAAGATCCAGTCCTCAACATCTTTGAAAATACCTGAAATAATTGCATTTTGGGAACCTCTGGTTAAGGTCATTTTTGATAATTATAATCTCTTTAAATAATATTGATTGAATCTCTGTACCATGTATAAAACATATTTTCACAATGAACCTAAAATATAAGATATTATTAAATACATTTTGCTAATAAAGAAATGACATTAAAGGTTAAATGCTTGCAAAGACCACGAAATAGTGGTTGAGCAGAGATCAGGCCCCATCCCAGCTCTGGTTCCCAAGCCTGCACACTCTCCACCCTCCCAGCTGCCTTGTTGCAGGAGTGTGAAACTGTTTGCACATCCTCTTATCTTTAAAATGAAGTTTTGTCAGATCTCAGTGTCTTGTCAACCTTATGGCCCTACACCCACACAGCCTCCCATTCATTTACTTTTCAGAATTCGACTCTACATCACCATCTCCAAAACCTCCTATTACATATTAGACTGAGTAAAGCACACTCATGTAACAACTTGTCCTTTAGGCTTATCATTTTAAGTTATAAAAATGTTGATTGACTTATCTCTCTACCTCATCTAGCTGTGAGATTCTTAAGAGTATAAGGGGGTTACATTCATTTCTGGATCTCCAGGGAGTCAATAAATATTTAACAAATGAACAGCAGTGTGACAAAACCACTGTCTCAAATTTAGAGGCAGAGGCATTTTAAAGTCTTTCATTTCTTAAACATTATTCTTTTATGAATCCATGTAAAAATTATGTAACTATATAATTAATGAGGATTTAAAAATGTGTGTGCGTGTTTGTGTACATTTTCTGAGTTTCCAATACATCTTGCAATCACTAGATTTTGCTAGATATAAGGAGTAAAAGCATAGTCCTGATTCTACAGCTAGATTCTTGCTGCCCAGGAGTGCAAAACTGAGCCACTTCAAGAGGTTTGTGACCTATTTTAATGCAGCAAATTTAGTACTCTATTCTAATGCACGTTCTGCCAGCACAGGTATCTATTTTTCACACTTGGTAATAATATATAGTTTTGTTAATAGTTATTTTGCAAGGTACCTTTCCATAAAGATTTGCTCTTAGTGAATCAGTTTCATGCAGACACGGTGAAAGCCTTGCTGATGTACATCAACTTGTAAACATTCTCCTCCGGCGTATTCTTTTTCCAGCCCTTTGTGAGTCTGATATTAGTAAACCCTTTTAAGCTGTGTCAGATTGCATGTTGGCTCTGTGATGCACAATCAAAGAAGCATCAACACATTTATTTTCCCTTCTAATCTGATGTTCTACCATTGGAACCTAAGTCTCTAGAGACGAGGTACATTCTATCTTTTCCTTCTCTTTTGATTAGGGTAATAGGCAATAGGTAAGATACAAATCCTTGCTAGCTAGTGAAGTTTCTAAAATGTCTCCCATATTAAATTATCAGATAAACCGATAGCTTTCTATCCTCAGGAAGTTAAGATCTGAACCTTAACATGCAGCTTTTGCCACTCAACAAAGTCATTATATAATAGATTTCACTTAAATAAAATTGCTTCCAGAACTCAAGCTGCTAGTTAGCAGATATAATACTCAGCATCCCTCAAGAATATGCTTCAATCATAACAATGTTTAAAATGAGCAAAGTAAATGAAGATATATTTCATCATTGGGCAGTATCAAAACAAATGGAACCACTGCTTATTGTGCTATTCATGAAACTGATGCCTTAACTATTGATTTCCTACTCACTGTCATTGTAAGAAGGCATTTTATTTTTTTTCCCTATGCCATAAATCCGACTTTAAACAGTGTAAGGAGCTTTTCGCAAGAAAATTTTACATCTGTTTATGTCTGAAATTAAAACCACCAGAATTGAAAGGAAGAAAAAATAACCAAGGGGGTTTTCAAAAATTTAAATCTCCATCATGCATAAATGGAGCTCATCAAAGAAAGTAATTTCCCTGCAGAAAACACTCCATCTTTTGTTTTATGTAAGTTATCAACATGAATATTTTATTCTCAATGAAACTGCCTTTTCCCTTTGTGTTTCACAGTTCTCACATGGTGTCTCGAATAAATAGCCTTCCTTCCTTCCATCCAACTCTATTATTCAGGTCAGTTGCGATAAACTGTCTTTCTTGCCTAGTGTAAGTAGTAATTATAGATTAAGCTTTACTAATTCAATATTTTTATTCTTAGTATTGTTATGTTTTGGAGACTAGAACCCTAACCACCTGAATTTTCCCTCAGTAACAGAAAATCATTTCTTTTCTAGGTTGGAGCATATTAACTAGTGTACCTATCAAACTGGAAACCGTATCTTAGTTTATTTTCATTTTCATTCTTGATTCAAACTATGGCATAATGCCTCCATGGAATGACAACTCTAGTTGTCCAATTTACTGTAGTCAGTCCAATCAGCCTAACTGGATGCTATAATCATTGAGTCTCATTTGCCTAGTACTGCGCTTAATGAATGGTTCTTCTGCCTCCTCTTCCACTGACAATATTCGAGTAACTTGCTGTATCTGCTTGCTCCGACTAGACCTTTGGTAACTACGTTGTGGTGTTTGCAACATCAGATTGATTTGTTTTATTTGTAGATATATCAAAATAATATTTTATTGTTGTTTAAAGTTTTCAATCAGAATTAAAATGTACTGATAATTATTGATTGAAAAACTAAAGCAAATATAGCTATTATTCCTAACTTCTGTGAGTCTAAAAGATAAATGAAAATATGTTTATAATTTTAAGCTTTTGAATAGTAATATATAGGTTCACTCCCTATGTTTTCAGATATTCTGCTAAATAAGAAGTTGTTGTTTAGTTTTAAATTTTTATAGTTCAACTTAGAAGTAATCTTACTTATAAAAGTTTCAAGTTCTCAAACCCTCATAATTTATAAGCAGAAATGTTTTTCCCATTGGTGATAATTACCTTATATACCAGACCATAACATTCAAGTCCTCACACAACCATTTAACATGTCAACTGCACAACTGAAGAAGGTATTCATAATTCATTTGAGGTTAAAAATTACGCTGATTATAGTGGATACTGGTAAAACCCAAGCAGAATATTTGTGAAAATAATTCTTTTCAAAGAAGTATAATGAAAATGGAAAGCACTATGCATTCTTCAACTTCTGCATAACTTTATATAGCTGATATCTTATAACCATCTAACCAAAAAATGAAACACTGAAAAGTAACAAATAGGCAAACATCAGTCATATTTGAGCTTGCTAGATTGCTTACTCTTAAATGCAGCCCTATAAATAGGGCAAATAGTCAATGATCATAAACTATGTCAAGGCTAAGTTTTTGACAAATATGACTTTTAGCTTCCTTCAGTCTCTGGTTTCAGTATAGCATTGCCCTTTAAAAATGCAACTATAAATCAGTAGCATTACTTGCACTGTAACGTAAAAAATGACAAAAACTATAGCATAACTCACATAAATAGAATGTTATGTTAATACTCGAATCCTTCACTCAAGGAAATAGAATTTAATTTTTGAAGCAAGGCAGTCATTCATCCTTTCCATTAAGCACATTTCAAATAATAATAATAATAAAGTGATTAAACCACATTGTCCCTATTTTATCCTGATGATCTACGATTATAAATATTTTTCACCACCTGTTAGCTGTATCATTCAAAACGTAAATATAATAGCGGCTAGTGTGAAGAAATAATTTTACAAGTAACCAGATTTTTTTCTAATGTTATTGTTAGGTCCATTTAATAAGTTATAACTATGAAATCCCATCTTTATTCAATCTTTGAATGTAAGTTGTACATTGGAGACATTTTAAATTTAATTTTTCTTAGCAATATCTACCATGTGGCTTCCTTTAGGGATAAGAACAGTGATTTATTAAAATGTTTAAAGCAGAATAAAAATTTAAGAGCTTTATAAAATTTGCTTTTGAACCATTAAAGACACTTCAAATTGATTATAAGGTGTATCATCTATAACAGGTTTTGCTAAGAGAAAATGGTTTGGAAAGCTAAGGCATTCTCATAGAAAATGGAAACAGCTTAAAACTATGGCAGTAGTGTAATGTTGGGGTTGAGGGGAGCCCTCAGTTCCCCTGAGAGGATTTTTCTCCAGGTTCTTGGTCTATCACTCCCCAAGAATGGGAGAAGAGACCGCGGTGCAGTGCACTCATAAAAGTAAATGCCAGACTCAAAAGTGTTTGTAGAAAGTGATTTATTTAGATAGAGAGAAAGAAAGAAACAGCTAACTCTTACACTGAATGAGAGAATCCAGAAAGTTGGAATCAAGGAAAGGAAAGCAGCTTCTACACTGAGTGGAAGGGAATTGAGAGAGAGATGGAGTTTAGGAGGGGAAGACAGGCTTCCACGGGAGTGTGGAAGGGGACTCCAGAGGGGAAATCCAGACTTCCACGAAGGGGGTGTTCATGGAAGGGGATCCAAACATGGAGTCCAAAGGGGTGTGGAAGAAGGGGACTTTTAACCTGGGAAGAACCCCCAGCTTCTCTAAGACCGTGGGCCAATGAAAGGAGTTCCTTGGAACTTCCGCTGGAGTGATTGACTTTTGACCCTTACCCATGCCCAGGAAAATAAAAACAGAGACCTTTAAATCTCCTGGATGGAGAGAAATGGGAGGGGGGCATGGCTATAGGAGGGTCTTGCCCTTAAAACTACGCCCCCTTGTGGACCTGGAAAGAGAACACATTCCCTCAGTAGTAGTATTCCTTATGAACATTTGCTTCATTAATGGCTTAAATTTCAGCAAATACATTTTTAATGATACCATTTGATCAGACATAAGGAGTTATAAAATGTCATAAATTTAGCTTAATTATTGGTTGGGCTACTAATAAGTACTCAGGCAAGTCTGGCTATGAATAAAGTACTCAAGCATAGTGTGCCAATCAAATTAAATGTAAGCAAAACATTTTTATTTGAAAATCTCCATAGCTGTCTTTAGTCTTCAGACATGTATACTTATTAGGTTCCAAACAGATTAAACAATCTTTAAAAAACATAAAAATGTGGTATTCCCTACGAGCAATTGTTTCTAGATAGATTGTAGTTTGGAAAATTTAAAACTAAGTTCTGATGCAATAATTAACTTTTTTGTGTTATTTATGGTGTATCTATAGCTCCTCACTCTGATATTTATTACTTTTAAATTTGTCATCCTCTAAATGTGAATTTTAACTTATATATTTTGAAGGAATATTTAACTTCAGCATCTACCAAAGGATATACATATATACATATATATATATATATACATATATATATATAAATTTTACCATGTTAACATAGTGTTATGAACTTTTTCAAATACTTAATGTTTCAGAAAATAAAAATATTTTTTCTCATGCAAATTTAAGTGTATCCCCAAACAAATATTAGATTGTTCATAAAATTTCCATTATATTAGTTTATACATAATAGTAGAACAAATGAAAAAGTGAGGCAATTGTTAAAGTAGTTTAGGCCAAAACACACACACACTTTCATTTAAAATATTCAAATAAGAGTGTGTCAAATTTGAAAAATTTTGGTTGAGTTATATATTTTTTGATTCTACATGGAAGGTGTGCAAAGTATTCTAAAATAACTAAAGAAAAATAGTTAAAAACACTTATGAAAGCATAACCAATTAAATCTTAAATTAGCACAATTTGCAACAGATCATTATAACTGAAAATGTGCAATAGAATATACTATATTACTTGTGATAAATAGGAGGCTGTTGCTCTCCCATTAAGCATTTACATTTTATGAGAAAATAGTATTACAGAAGGTGTGGCCAAGAATAAGTAAAAGTGATATTACTGACATAAAGATGAGCTATCAGGAGCCAACATTAATAGTTTATATCTATTTTGATCTACAGTGAAGTATGGATATTTGGTAAGTACATTTTAACATTTAATGAATTGTTCTACACCTAAATTTCTGTGTATTTCATCATCACTTTCTGTGCTAATTGCTGATATCTTACTCTTCTAGATTTTCTATATGTGTTGCCTTATAGTTGAAGTCTTACATTGTTTCAATCAGGTATTTTTTGTTCAAGATAGGATAATTGTTGGCAAAAACTACTAATTCTGAATGAATAAAGCCTAAAACTCACTGTAAGTGGAAATACAGAATAAATACGTTTTTGTCAGTGCTGGAATAAGCTGTCACTGACATTCTCCTTGCATAAAAGACAGAGTGAAGAATAACTAAGTTTTTCTATTCTATGTTGCCACCCTGGGAGACCCAGTATTGGGCCTAAGCACAAATAAATAAGGCAAATAAATATATAACTTTATTCTGGGGAAAATGTCCAGGAATATTCCACACATCCACCACAACTAGTTGCCAATTTTTTTCCATTCAACTGGAATTAAATTCGTAATTTCATTGATACCTTCCCTTTGACAGAGCCAGTAAGCTAGAATTCATAGCCTCATTCAGAGAGCAAGCCAAAAAACCCATAAAAAACAAAAACAAAACAAATACATTTATCTCATGGGGAAAATAGGAATAGATGATTCAGTAAATATCTTTTCTATTTTTTCCATATGATGGGTTATCAGATTAACCACTGTTACCTTAGAAATATGAAAAGCAAAACTAGACAGAGACTGAGATATAGAAAGAAAAAAGATACTGAAGAAGATGGTTCCCAGAAGATACCAGGACAGAGATCAGACGTGGCAGAAGCAGGCTATAGGCTATTTAATTCTGAAAACAATGCTACACCTAAGGAAGAGATTCGCCCTGTTAATGACGATGAAGATTAATATTTTAGCACCCTGATTTTAAACAGTTGTCTCTGGCATGTCTGCCATCACAGTCACAGACACTGGTGTCAAATTAATTTTCAAATGAATGTAACCAACATTGAATACATGCATACTTTAAGTAGACTGGCACCTATTACCTCAACAAAATTAAGTCATGCTACAATATTTGATGGTATGATTCTTAATTCAATGATCAATTCGGATTTAATACTAAGAATGTCTTGCAAGAGGCTTTATAATAAAAATATTTTAAGAGACATTCACGGCCAGGCATGGTGGCTCACACAGGCAATCCCAGCACTTGGGAAGGCCTAGGTGAGTGTATCACTTGAACCCATGAGTTTGAGACCAGCCTGGACAACATGATGAGACCATGTCTTTACTAAAAATATAGAAATTAGCCTGACATGGGGACACACACCTGTATTCCCAGCTACTCGGGAGGCCGAAGTGGGAGGATCATCTGAGCCCAGGAAGTCAAGGCTGCAGTGAGCCAAGATTGCACCAGACATTCCAGCCTGGGCAGCTGGAGTGACACCCTGTCTCAAAAAAGAAAGGAAAAAATAAAAAAGAAAAAAGAAAAGAAAAAAATGATAAATATTTGCTCTTTCTGACCTTTCTTTCAAGAAAATAGGAAGAGAACAGGTAAGAGTCTCTGCAGCTCAAGCCTCTGGGGCTACTCTGCTGGGAAAAAAAAAAAGGAGAAGGAAATCTGAGAGCGGTAATGAAAGATACAGTCATGGAAAAGGGTGCACCAAAACAGTAAGAGAAGTGCTGAAGCATAACAACAAATGGCATCAACCAGGACCTGTTTCATGGGCGGAGACCTACACATTGCACAAGTCCTCACACTTACAGGGTCCCACACTTGGCTCTGCTGCTGCCATCATGAAATTATGAATAGTTTTTTAACAAAGGGTCTGTATTTTTATTTTTCACTCAGCCCCAGTCCTAGAACTGGCTAAAGTAAAATGCGTTTTCTAAGTAAAGGGAATAGGCAAGTTGAGAAGTCAAGAAAAGCTCAGAAATCACCACAGGAATCCTTTCAGAAAGGAAAGAAATGTATCGAGATATCAAGACACAAAAGCACAGAGAGGGGATTGGTTCATGGCATTTGCTGAAAATGGTTGTTCCGAAGATCAAAATTTTAGATAAGCGCCAGGATTCGTGGAGAGGAGTATGAATGGACACTATCAATAGGAAATATATAAGTGAAGAGATGATTATTAGTACACCTCAAAAGTTTTAAGGGAGATTTTTAAAGAAGTATCATTTCAAGGATTAATAGGTACAACACATTGCAGTCATACTAATTACGGAGTAACACTAATTGACAGAAGCACACCATTTCAATGAGCAAATAATGTTTTCTCTAATATTAAAAAAGTATATTCAGTTGTTTGATAGATTTTGACATTTAAAATTCAGAATGGAGCCCCCAAATAGATAGTCTACTTTGAAATTTCAAGTGGAATTATGAGGTAGTGTCTTCAGCTTTTCTTTAACTTTGTGTAAATTAAACATGACTAAAAAATTTTGTCATTTCCTTGAAAATAGAATTCTTACTCACATTCTACATTAATATGTGCTTTTTATTTCTCATAAGCTTTTATAAAAATCCTATAGAGGATCATCTCACAAAATAATAGTACTTGCAGCATCTTCCATTTTCACCAAAACATTTCTACATAGAGTTCTTTACTTGGAGATTTATTTATGAGAAACAAAAAGTAGACTAACATGTTAAAATTATGTTTATGAACAATTTATGTCTTAAAATTACTGACTGCTACAGTTTAAAAGAATTCTCTGTCATGTATCAGAACATGTTGGAAATGAAGAGGATTATAATTTTATTCTGAACAATGAATCGACTGACATTACATTAAGGCAAAGTGCCAATGTAATAGGGTTTAATATAGTTTTATTGGAAAATTCATTTACAAATACATAATGTCCAGGCTAAATATTCAGTTCAATAAAAATCTAAGGGAAAAAAATGAGGTAGCATAAGAAATAACCCCACATGTTAAACCCAACGATCCACCTGTTTGCATGAATGTATGAATTGGTTAACTGTTAAATATGAAAATCCTACAGAAGATATAAGACCTCCTCTTGTGCTTCACCCTTGTCCAAAATATACAACCTGGTTTGTAGGTAAAAAGTAGTGGTAAAAATAAGACAAGAATCCAAGTAATCATTTATTTTGTTTCTCTCTATCAAAAGTGCAATTACTAATGGCAAATTCAAAAAATTATTTTCTCATTAAAAAGATTGTTTTCTGGATCGATGGGTGGATGGATGGTTGGACTGTGAGAGAAAGGAGGCTCTTTGAAGGGCACAGGTTTTGGAACTGAATACATACTTGAATTATACCTGGAACATTTTCAATTCCTGCTTTATGTTGGAAATGTGTATATCATCTCCAAGTCTTAGATTTCATACTTATTAAAACAGGGTTCAAAAGCTCATATTACTGTAAGAAATAAGATTACCTGGAACATAATAAATGTTGAATAAAAATAAATCTACATTGGCTTATAAACATAAATGTACATTGGGTCTGATTTCAGCAGACCCCATACCTGAAATGGAATTTTATAAGAAAAAAATCTAAATGAAGCCATTAGAAAAGCTAGGATTAATTTCAATTTGATATGTGAAGAAATATAGGGTTGAGAAAGAAGTAGAATGTTAAGGAGAAATAGTCTGATTTTATGTGAACATTTGAATTATCCTAAAGTAAGTAAAAACAGGGATACTTCAGACAAAATTTTAGACATAAGTAAACTCCACATTTTCCATTTAGGTAGTCAGAAAGAACTATGGTGCCTAGAGCTTGTGTTCATTTCCCCATGCAAAATGTGAATGGTTCTTGCCCTTATCTCGATCATAAGAATAGTATTACAAAACATGATAAAAGTACTTTGAACTATTTGAAAGGTTTGACACATGTGTTTGTGTACATAAGCTTATCTTCCTCCTGAGGGACTATGATATTATTTGGATTATTTCTTCAAGTGGTGTTCCAGGATGGGCTCTCTTGGCCACTTTACCATCACTCTAATAACTTCATTGCTGAAAATTATTTCTTGTGTCTGGTTCTCCAGCAGTAATGATTAAATAGCTCACATAATTTAGAATCATGAATTTCAATGTTTTATTTTGGACTCTATCCATGTGCAGAAACTTAAATGAGTGGCACCAAAAGTATCTTTATTTATACTATAATAAATTGCTTTACCCAGTAAGGTCAAATTACTCTCCTTGTGGCATTACCTTGAATACACTTAAAGAATTACATAAATCACAGATGACCTTTTTTTTCCTTTCCTCTATTTATCTGATTAAGGTCATGCCTCATTTAAAAAAATCATGCTTTGGAAGTTTTATGAACTCATCTAACTATGTCAAATACAAATTTTGCCAAAGTCAAAAGACCCCTATCAACAGGCATGGCAGCCTAGGATATTGATGATTACTTCAACAAGTAATAATCAAATTCAAACAAGGCACAGTGTAAAACAATGCATGCTCTCTTGATGTTAAAATCCCTGAAATGCCTCACTTTCTCTTGATTTGGACCGTGTTATGAGATCAAAAATTTTCTTTTTAAGGTACTAAAAGCTTTTCGGTGCTTTCCAATGAGATATATAAAAATCTCAATTCCTCAAACATATAAAAAATAATTCAGATGATCACAAACACTAGCAACCTTCCTTTTATTATAGCCATGATAATCAGATCATTGTCTCAAAAGGATTGCAATGACATTTTTTTGTGCACTATTTTTGTTCCAGAAAATAGTATCCAGAGAAATCCTTGATATTATTTGCCATTATCTTGACATATTGCTACTTCTACAAGTAGAAATATTTGCATCATTGACATATATATCCATAGACTTGCTAGCTTATTTTGTTTGACATTGTAACATTATATCCGTGGGATATAGTATAAGAATCTCATGAGAGTGTCAATGACGCAAAATTCTATTATGTTGGAGGGGAATTAGTGACATTAGAAAAATAGTGTGAAAAATGACTGGATACCTCATTTCTGGGAACTTTGTTTATTAAAATGAAAAAGCTCTCTATTTAAACTAACTTCAATATGACTTTTTAAAAAAACTATTTTTTAATATTTAAAAGACAAACTTTAAAAACTAGCAAAATGTGTTGGCTAAAATAATTGGCTATTTTTTGTTTGTTTGTTTTGCTGTCTTAATTTGTTTCACAATTTTAATGGCAATGTTACTCAGGTGAGAAAAGGTAGGAAGGGAGGTCTTTTTCACTTGTCACTTGCTGCTCCAGCATACAGCTCCACAGTATGAGTACAGGAAATTCTGGTAGGGATTAAGGCAGAGTATTGAAATCTTAAGCCAAATACTAACTCTGTTACTAATAAATCAGAATCCACTAGGTTGATTTAAAAGCCATCTAGGGATAAAACTAAGTACTTCAAATTTCACAGTGGATAAAGGGTTCTTTTATTTATATTTTTATCTTATTTTATTTTAATTCCATTTTGAAGTATGACATCCTGTCTCATCCCTTGGTTACACCATGGGACAAGTTATTTCCTGACAGCTACAGGAATAGCCTCCACTGCAGTTACTTTCATTCACAGCATAAAGGAAAATGAGTTGGATGCTTTTCAGTTGACAGGGCAGGACTATGAATCTTTCAGATGTTCCCAATTTTGTATGCTGCTAGCCAAATCATTTTTATTCTCCTTACTGATATGGCTATTAATGTGTACGTTTCCCTAGAGTCTCTCGCTTTTATGCAAAAGAAGCCTGGGTGTTTTGCAAAAATGGGATCCTATATGAGTTTTCTTTCTGAATTTATGGAGTTTAGGAGTACTGCACAATCATTTATAGCTCAGCCGACAGGGGCACGACGCACATTACTCTTCATCTGCTCGGTGATTTAAAATCACCTGTTGGCAACTATTGCTGATATTAGCTCAATTATTTTATTAGATATATTGGTTATAAAAATATATGTATGAAGAAGACAAAAACGTTTTGTAGATTTCTAATCTTCTTAAATCTTTTTCAAAAACTGGAAAATTTCCATTCAAGGATAAGTTTAGTTCTCAGTAGTTGAATGATAGACATGCTATTTTGATAACAAATTGTTACTCGGGTCTTCTGGGTGGAAAGTGAACAGCTTTTGTAATCAGGCAGAAATAGCAGGGAATTGTAGTCCTCTATTTATTAGCTTGGAGACGTCAAACAATGGAAGGAATAGAATTGACTTTTAGGATAACTTTGTGAATTAAGTGAAATAGTACCTATACAGATTTGATGGTTAATTTTATACATCAATTTGACTGGGCCATGGGATGCCCAGACAGCTGGTTAAACGTTATTTCTGGGTGTGTCTGTGAGGGTGTTTCCAGAAGAGATCAGCCAGTGAATTGGACGACTAATACGCATCATCCAGTCCAGTAGGGACCTGAATAGAACAAAAAGGAGGAGGAAGATTGAATTCATTCTCTACCTTAATGTTCGAAGCGGGACATCAACCTCCTGCCCTCAGTGCTTCTGGCCTTCAGAATCAGACCGGAATCTACATCATTGGCTCTCTGGCTTTCAGGCCTCAAATTTCACCACTGGTTTCACTGGATCTTCAGCTTGCAGATGGCAGATGGTGGAACTTAGCTTCCACAAACACGTAAGCCTGTATCATGTGTGTATATGTATATGTGTGTATATACAAATTTCTCACACACACACACACACACACACACACACACACACACACACATCTTTTATTGGCTCTGTTTGTTTGGAAAACTCTCATACAACAGCACCTAGCAGGGGCCTGCCAGACATGTACACAAGTATCTCCATTCATGAATGTTTGAATTACCTTTTTCGCAATAGTTCCAAGAAGAACACATGTTCATTTTTGCAAACAGTTTTCTCAGTAATTAAAAGAAAATAACCTGCCCACTTTAAAGCATCTAGAAAGTCTAGATATCATAGTCCAAGTCTATTGTGACTCAGAGTTTGAGTGGGACTCAAGTACCAGAATCAATATTTTGGATGCATTTTAAAGATTCATTTATTCACTCTTGCCTTCTAATTTCTCTTCTAACCCCTTTTTTGGCATTCCTAAAATCTAGCCCCCATTGAAGAGAAAGCATGTGTTTTGAAGAGTTGCCTATTTTTATTACCTATAAGTTTGCAGAAAAGATGGAACAAGAGTGAGACACAGAAAAATAGATTTTTAACCTGGATATATAGTGAGAGAGGTTGTGTTGACAAGATTTACTTTATTTTACATTAGCCATTTTACCTAAAATATTTTCTTGGATACTATTTTTCTTTCCTTACTTATTGACTTAAAATACATTTTACATGATTAATGTTTTTATGAAATAATGTTTGTTTTGTTCATAAATATTTGCCTTATGAATTACATGAAAAATGAATCTAATTTTTGGAGGACTGAGAAAAATTATATTTTTCACCTAAATCAATAAAGACATTTTAATAAACACATTTTACTTTAGAATTAGTAATAATGTTAAGTGGCAAAGATAAGTAGTATATAAAGTTCTTAAAGGAAAAAATATGTTTTATTGGCTCATTGCTGCCATCTGCTAATGAGGCAAAGAGTTTGTGTGAAAACATAATTTTCTGTTTCTGTTCTGCTTACAGCTCTTCCATCTCCAGGAGTCAACTCTTGAAGATTTTTTATTTTTTCTTTTGAGATGGAGTCTTAATCTGTTGCCCAGGCTGCAGTGCAGTGGCACGATATCAGCTCACTGCAACCTCCGCCTTTCAAGTTCAAGCGATTCTCCTGCCTCAGCCTCCCAAATGGGTGGCACAACAGGCACCATCCACCATGCCCAGCTAACTTTTGTATTTGTAGTAGAGACTGGGTTTCACCATATTGGCCAGGCTGGCCTCGAACTCCTAACCTTGTGATACTCGCACCTCGGACTCCCGAAGTGCTGAGATAGCAGGTGTGAGCCACCATGCTCAGCCCCTAGGAGAGATTTAATAGATTGCATCAAACTCAGGTGCCCATATACATACAAAATATTGAATGTACATACACAATATTTTATATTATGTGTTTTATATATATACATATATAATATACAATTATGTATAATATATATTATATCAGGTATAATGAACCATTGAAAAAAAGTCTGGAATTTAGTGTGAAGTATTTTTATATCAGTCATGATAATTTTTATACTGTACTAGCCAATATTCCTCTGTGTTTTAGTAACATTGTGACACATAACATCATCCCTTCTCACACCAAACGCCCACCAGGTATACACTGTAGACTCTTTGTGTTGTAATTGTAGACCTTTGTGTTGTAATTGTCTTCACTCTCAGAACTAGGCTGACAGAATAGCCTCTACCTGGAGCATTTCAATGGTAGGGAGAAAAAGATGCTGGCTAATCTCATAACGACAAATACTCAACCTAAGGTGACGCTTGTCCTTAAAACTTATTGGACAGAACTAGTCACACACATCAGAAAAAGACAAAAAGATAGGAAGTGAAATTTTTACATGCACCTAGCAGAACTGGACCATTTGGGAAATGGCTGTAGTTACTATTAAACTATAAACTAAGTTGTTACTGGTAGTAAGGGGGCATCTTGAACACATGTATTTACTCAGCAGCAGACACAGAGTTTGGCACTAAGAAGGCGCCCAGAAAATAGATATCGAGTGAAGAAAATTATTGTTAAAAACAAAATTGAGACCGGGCGTGGTGGCTTATGCTGTAATTCCAGCATTTTGGGATGCCAAGGCGGACAGATCACTTGAGGTCAGGAGTTCAAGACCAGCCTGGCCTACATGGCGAAACCCTGTGTCCCCTCAAAATACAAAAAGTAGCGGGGCATGGTAGCAGGCACCTATAATCCCAGCTACTGGAAAGGCTGAAGCAGGAGAATCACTTGGACCAGGGAGGCAGAGGTTGCAGTGAGCTGAGATCGTGCCATTGTACTCCAATCTGGGTGACAAGAGTAAAAATCTGTTGTAAAAAAAAAAAAAAAAAACTAAATGTCAATAATTTTACAAAACTGTCCTCTCAGTAACCTTAAACTACCTGTTGAGGAAAGATTGAGATTTGTAGTACATAGGCTCAAATTATATTGGCTTGTGGTGCATGGCAAGTTGTAATCAATAACCTCTAATTCCTTATTTTTAAAATGCAAATGAAACCACCTGCCCTGGGGTAGAATGCAGAAGTACTTTTTAAACTGCAATATGCTTTTAATATTAAATAGATCTCATTTCTGCCATACAGAAATGAAGCCACACAAGAAAATCCAGCTGGGATAGGTTTATAATCCAAATAAAAAGTCGAAATTGCAATTATAAGCACAGATGGAAATATACAGCTCTGGATAGTGTCACTAAGTATAAATCCAGGAACAATTTTGAAGCAAAAAAATATTGATTAGGGAACATAGATTTTTCTCAATTGGACAATCTGGAATGCCTGTCCAGATTCCTTTGAGTTTTCCCATGCTTTGCCAGCCAACATTACATATCATCTTGTAGCCAGCTCACTGACACCCTGTAGCTCAGTTGAATAAATGAATCAGTAAACAATGAAAAATATGTTGAGGCATGCTGTCACTTAAGAAATAAAGGTGGTTGACTAGAGTTATAGAGAAAAGGAAACAGGATATAGAAATATAAAAAGAAAGAATGCGTAAGTGATTAAATGAGATGGTGCACAGAGAACACTAAGACAAGTGAAAGAAAAATTGTTACAATAGAGACATTTAGACTAAGATGGACAAAGTCTGTGTTCAAAGTACAAATATGTATACTGTTTTAAAGCAATCTTTGTTTTAGGTAGCCCATTAGGTTCTGTAAAGCTAATGACTAACCAACTCCAAAATATAAGCTATTAGAGAATCCACATATAGGGACTTTGAGTTTCAGCCATACTACTGCTATGCTGAGGACTAGCAATATTCCTTGGATAATTGGATTGCATTGCCTGCTGCTTTTATATCTCATCTCACTTGGGCATGTATTTGATATTCAGAGAAAACTTAGGGTAACTAATGAATGCTGAAAGCACAAATGAATATTATTTTTATGCAGATTTTTTGGCAACCGCGTAAACCATTTGGAGAGAGCAAACCCACATCAGAAACATGGATGGAGGATGGAGGCTTTGCATTCTAATCATATGCTGCCACTAGCTCCGTACTTAATCTACTTGGGTCTTCCCTCTGTCTCCTGGCTGCACCATCTGGCTAACTGAACTGAGAGTTCTCGTTGTATATGCTATCTGACAATAGAATAGTGATCATTTAAAATTCAAAGAATTGAGTCATAAATCAAAGTCCCTGTTTTTGTCTTATAAACATTCTGAACTTCTAAGTAGCTGTTGGGCATTTCATTTACATTCTAGATGCCTTTAGAGGGCAGGAAGATAAAGCTAAATACACAGAGAATTTGAAACCAGAAAGTATAAGGCTTTGTTCTACCACTTACTAGCAGAACTAGACTGAATCACTTCATGTATCTTAATGAATGGTAGTTACATCAAATTTTAAAAGAATATAAGAAAGCATTCTGTGCTGTCTATGGGATTATATGAGTCATTCACTGAAGTATTTTATATATTGTACAGCAATATACAAGCATAAGAAAATTTCTCAAACTTTAGCACAGTCTCTAAGAAATAATTCTAGATGATCATAAAAATGCCCAAATATAGTAATATTTTTAATATCTCCAAATCAATAGAAATATTGTATTTATTAAAAATAATGGATGCACGATCATTGCATAGCAATGCTTTGACAAATACACTGATGGTTGGGTTCACTGAGGAAGGTAAACCTTGGTGTTAAAGTGGTTGGAAATCAGTGGTGTAGGGAGTCCTTGTTGTATGCACCTTAACACTGTGCAAGACAAATATACAGATTGGTTTGTTGTCATACTCAACTAAAAAGAGAGTTAAGACTGGGCACAGTGGTTCACACCTGCAATCCCAGTACACTGGGCGGCTCAGGTGGACGGATCACTTGAGGTCAGGAGTTGAAAACTAGCCTGGGTTATAAGGTGAAATCCATATCTACCAAAAATACAAAAAAATTAGCTGGATGGGGTGGTGCATGTCCGTAGTTCCAGCTACTCAGGAAGCTGAGGCAGGAGGATTGCTTGAGACTGGGAGGTGGAGGTCGCAGTGAGCAGAGGTTGCACCACTGTACTTCAGCCTGGGTGACAGAGCGAGACTCCATCTCAAGAAATAAATAAATAAATAAAAATTAAAATAAAGACATAAAAATAAATAAAAATAGAGTTGAGAAGCCACTGGTAAAAAACACTCATGGCACAAAATATTGCTTCAAATATGTAATTCTATAAACCTAGCAACTGAAACTGCCTGCTGTAACCTGAAGCCAGTTTTATCCAACAGCTGCTGAAACAATCTGCAACTCCAAGACTAGTTTTTTCCACCACCACCACTTACCAATGAGAGCTTGCCTGCTCCTCAAAACCTTGCTGGCACCAAGAAAATTTCTCAAAGAGCAATAAATAATGTTTCTCCTTTTTTGTAAAATGTCTAATCCTCTCTTTGTCCTTCAAGCAT
Organism: Sapajus apella; assembly: GCF_009761245.1. Lineage (NCBI taxonomy): Eukaryota > Metazoa > Chordata > Mammalia > Primates > Cebidae > Sapajus > Sapajus apella. The sequence goes on from NW_022436967.1 coordinate 8,907,882, forward strand.
ACCAAAGATTACCTGGTCTGTATGTATGCCCTAAATTGTAACTATTTATCCCTAAATAACATATTTTAATTTTAGAGATTTATCTCTACATTTTACTTGGCTTTGACAGCTCTAACATCTTATTGAAAAATATGAACAATCTATGAAATAGCAGGAGAGTAATTTTTATGTGCTTCCTAATGTTTATGCCCTTTTTTTGAAAAGTGTTTAATTTCTTGGAGTAAAACTTTCAGGTTCATATTCCATTTGAAAGATAGTTTGTCTTGGGTTAACTATAACAACATCTAATATTTGTCTCAATAACAGAAACATCCACAGAGATAGTCTAGTTTTTGTGTCAGTTCTTTAATAAGGAAAACAATAGCTAACATATATTGCGTTCTTCCTATTTTCCATGTACAGTGTTAAGACTGTGTGTGTGTGTGTGTGTGTGTGTGTGTGTGTAGTTTTATTTGAATAATAGTCATGTAATGAGGTAAACAGAGACTTGTTCAAAGTCACTCAATGCAGATGTTTTGTCTCCAGTGCCTTATTCAGTTGACTAAGAAACTCCATACATAACACAGTACTTTGGTGCCTAGCCAGCAGGATATTGGCATATATAACAAATTTAAAGAAAATTAAACGAGAGAACGGCTTTTCATATGTTGGTGTGCCTCAAATAAACCACAATAAAATGCCAAACAGAAGGTGAATGTTCACTTTGTGGAATGGATTTTATACAGAGGACAAAGGGACGCAATTCATATTCAAAGCAAAGCACACATTTTAGGAACAGTTAAATGCTGATTACTCTTCTGCAGTTCTGTTTTAATTAAATACTACCATTAAACACCACACTAAATAATGTGCTAACATTTCAGTTTGCAGATAAGATATTAATCTGAGGTTCACCACCACAGAAGTGTTAAAAGATTGGACCTAAAAGTCCAATAGATTTCCAGAACTGTTCCACTACAGCTCTGTGTATACAGAGACATCTGCACCTAAGCTCTGTGTTCACCTGCAACTGTGATAAGCCAGCCTTTCTCAGTGCTGCACATACACAAATTCAAGTGAGAAACATGCGTGGTTAGAATTATGTAAATGGAGCAATGAGTTCTGTTATTCTTTTGGCTCTGACACTACTGTTTTTGAAACATAATATGCTACAAGAAATGATATTGCGAAAGAACCGAAAATTTATAACCAACCCCTCATTTGACAGATTACAAACTGAAATTTGGAGAATTAAAGGTATTTGCAAAGATCACAAAGATAATTGGTGGCACAATAAGATGAAATCCTACCTTTGAGCGATTCATGTCATTTTTATAGTATATACAAATGTATATAATATTAATTAGTTCTGGATAACTCGTTCAATAATTACACATTGAAACATTATATGTTCAATTTGTTTTACTGTAACTTGAGTGAAATGTAAGCCTTTGATAAATAACTTGGTCTCTTTTTTGCAATTAAACCCAAAATACATATAATATTAATTAGTTCTGGAAAATAAAAACTTGAACAAGATTACTTCTTAGCTACATCTCACATAAAGGGCTGTAGTTATCGTTTAAAGTCTCAAATGAAAATTATATGTATACAGGAAACAATAATCCAAGAGACTTAGCTTCACAGTTAAGAGACCCAATCTCTCAGAGCTGTGGTTTCCTCATATTACACAACTGTGTGTGTGCATGTGTGTGTGCACACACGTCAAAGTTCATAGAATATAAAGTTGGTGGAGGTATCTTTTAGTCACCTCATCAGCATTTCAAGACATCTTTGGTTGTATAAACTTAATAAACTTCATATATACTGTTTGTTTAGAAGACACTGATATGTTCAGCTAAAATATAAAACTCTACAGAGACAAGAAGTCAAATCCTCTTTATTAACTTGCCTTAGAATAAGTAATCATCAGAATTTTATGGTGTGACAGGCTTTAAAGGAAGATTAAAGTGTTCATTTGCTTATGTATCACATGAGTGCCCAGTAAACATAAACATAATCACAAATTATGTATTAATGTATAAAATTAGAATGTTAGCCTCCTATTAATTACTTAGTACATTAAGCAATTATTAGATCTATGAAAGAGTTATTTTCTTCATCTGTAAAACTGAAATATTAAAACCTCTGTTAGGACGTCCTGAGAGGCTAACCAGAAACGTAATACATAAAGTACTCAAGAAAATAATAATACTGTGTAGCAAACAGCAATAAATGTAAATATTATTACTACTTTCATCAATAACTATATATTAAAACATTATATGTCCAATTTGTTTTACAGTAACTTGAGTGAAATCTAAGCCTTTGATAAATAACTTGGTCTTTCTTTTGCAATTAAACCCAAAACCCACAATAGGAACACAGAGATTAAAAAGCAGCAATATTGGACAAAAATTATTTCTTTAATGAGAATCAAAAATATACACACTCGTATCAGGAAGATGTTATACTTCTGAAATGATGAAGAGCAAAAACATAAGAATAAAGACAAAGTTGTAAGGAAGAATTTATTTATTACTAAGTTGATGCACAAGTACTTGTGGTTTTTGTTACTATAAGTAATAATAGCTATTTTATATTTCCTTCGAAAATAGATAAGAATTTTTTTGCCCTAGCAATGTGGGACCTCAAAGCTTTCTTCCTCTGTTTCTAAATTTAAAACCATCATTGCGTGCAATGACAGACTCAATCCCCAAAGTTTGTATTATCATCACTACTATTGGCAATAGCATGTTCTAAATATCAGGAGAAAGCAAAAACAACATAAACTGTAGCTCTGTAAGGATGCTCTTTGCATATCTGTACTCAAGCTTAAGCCAATATAAATGACAATCTTATTAAAACAAAACAACCAAGGGTAGAAAAATAAAGAGAATTGTGTCCCCACACTGGAAAGAAAGAGAATTTTTTGAAGGGTTCAAAATTCAGTATTGTTGAAGAAGTTAACCATTAAGATCCACTTCATATAAAATTCATTTCAATACTGCCTTTTCAATTCCATTTGGCTGAAAATAAATAAATGAAAACTGCTGTTTGTTAAGAATGTCCATTACTTCAATATATGTGTAAATTGAATGTTGGAGAAAAGCTTGCAATAGAGATTCAAGAATTGAGTAATTTGCATTCTTATATTTCAGGGAAAGTTGGTTTAAGCAAAATATTAATGTGACAAGTAACTATGAGCTTGGGGGTAGAAGAGCATATTAATGCACTGATCTTATTCCACTGAAGGAATGTGACACTTCTGGACAGCTCAAGAGATTGGCTGCAGTATATGGAAGGAAAGAAAGGTGATCACTGAAGCCACACTGTGCTGCTCTATGATGCTCAAGTCATAGCAGACATTAATAAGTCACTAGCTATTTTCACATGCTTGTCATAACCTTTGTGTCACAATTTCAGTGAAGAGAGAATATAAGACAAAGAACTTCAGGGAGAGAAAGTTAAAGCAAGCCTGTCGAGGATTGGCAGGTCCAAATTTGATCTGCCTTCTGTTTTTCTCACTGTTCCCTGAGAAGCTTGTGTCAATCTCACTTGGCCAAGTTTTTAAACATGGCACCTAATTTGGGAAGTGTCTGAACACAATCATGTTGTCACAGCCCATCTTGTGGGCAATCAGACTTTCTGGTAATGATACTAATTTGGAAAACAAAATTTAGAGTATTGTGCTTTTATTAGCCTCTATGAAACTAGAATTTATGTTTTGTCTTTAAAAGTTGTAAACATAAGACATCTTAAGCAGCGCTCTCAAATTAGTAAGGCTGTGGAAGTAATATCAGTTCTTGTGTATGATTTTGTGATGCTCTCAAAATAAGCAGCGCTCTCAAGTTAGTAAGGCTGTGGAAGTAATATCAGTTCTTGTGTATGACTTTGTGATGCTCTCAAAATGACTGATGGGAGGTTTATCCACAGCCTCTTTAGTCACATATAAATATTGAATAGGAGATTAAAAGCAAAAAGCCTCAGACACTGTGTAACATTTTGGGGACAAGGATATTTTAATTGAATAACTATTACTATGAATACCATTGACTCAAATGCTATGCAGAAATCAATATGTATCAACCACAAAGAAATTTTAAAAATTTGAAGAGAAAGAAATTAAATAAGTTCTATGTATATTGATGACACTAATACTGCTTATTTTCTCCTTTGCAGATCTGGACTTAATGCTGAAATTTGTCTTTATGTTACGAAGCCATTCTTAAGTATGTATATCATCTTCATGCCTTTAAGAAAAGTTTTAATCAAAGTTTAGAAAGAGTTTAAAGATGACTTAGTTAAGCCTGGGCATACAGAAGGCAGCTACACAACACTGTGTAAAGAGAGAACAGTCCACACACATTTACAGTCAGTAATTTTTAATCGATATATATTTTCTACAACAGAATAGTTTATATTAGAACATTTTCCACTAAAAAAGAAAAATAAATTTGGAATTAGTTTTAAAAAAATTATATCTGCTTTCCTTCCTAATCGCATCATTTATTTTTGTTACAATTGCAAGGATTTCTTTTGTCTTTCACTGAACAGAAAACCTATTAACTAAACTAGGTATCAGCAGATTTTAAAATGTATATGCATACATAACATGTGCATTTATATTTTAATTGTATTAGTTAATAAATTTTTGTGAAACAGATACAAAAATACAAGCACCTTTCAAATTGTATTTCTCATGTTTCGGTTCTAGTTTAGGTTGGCCATCTTCTCCATAGATGTCCTAAGGACCCTGGTTTCTTTTGACTGTTTTTATTCTATAACTCCACTGTTTCCATCTACTTGCTTGAGGCTGCTTATTCTACCAACCCCAAGAAAGGAGAAAGTGAAGAAATAAAGGGGAAGCAATAGTCTCTTAAGGTGCTGGCACTGGATTTGTCTATACGGCAGTCGCTTATATATTTTTTAATACTAAGTAGAACTTTTAAATTTATATAATAATTCCCTGAGATGAGGTTTTCTGTTTCTTTGTTTGTCCATTGTTTTGAGACAGAGTCTTGCTCTGTCACCCAGGCTGGAGTGCAATGGTGTAGTCTCGGTTCATTGCAACCTCCGCCCCCTGGGTTCAATGATTCTCCTGCCTCAGCTTCCCAAGTAGCTGAGATTACAGGCATGCACCACAACACCTGGCTAATTTTTGTATTTTTAGTAGAGACGGGGTGTCACCATGTTGGCTAGGCTGGTCTTGAACTCCTGATCTCCGGTGATCCACCTGCCTCATCCTCCCAAAGTGCTAGGATTACAGGCATGAGCCACCACACTCGCCCATGATTTTGAAAAACTGATTCTCTTTTCTGTTTGTTTGATTTTCATTTCCAACTTTTAGGTTCAGAAGTTACATATGCAGATTTGTTACACAAGTAAACTAATGCTGTGGGATTCTAGTATACAGATTATTTTGTCACCCAGGTAATGAGCATAGTACCCAATAGGTAGTTTTTCAATCCTTACTCTCCACCTACCTTCCATCATCAAGTCGGACTTCATGTCTATTTTTCCCTTTTTTGTGTCCATGTATAATTAACGTTTAGCTCCAACTTACCAAAGAGAACATACAGTATTTGGTTTTTCTGTTCCTGTGTTAATTTGCTTAGGATAATGGCTTCCAGCTCCATCCATGTTGCTGCAAAGAACATGATTTTGACTTTTTTCATGGCTTCCTACTAGTTCATGGTATATATGTACCATATTTTCTATATCCAGTCCACCACTGATGGGCATCTAGGTTGATTCCATGTCTTTGCTATTGTGAACAGTGCTGTGATGCATATATTCATACATATGTCTTTACGGTACAATTATTTATATAAAAACTTCAGTAAAGCTTCAGGGTACAAAATTAATGTACAAAAAACAGCAACATTTCTATACCCCAATAATATCCAAGCTCAGAGCCAAATCAAGGATGTAGTTACATTCACAGTAGCCACAAAAAGAATAAAATACTTGGGAATACAGCCAAACAGAGAGTGAAAGATCTCTACAATAAGAATTGTAAGACATTGTTGAAAGAAATTAGAGACAACACAAACAAATGGAAAGACATCCTGTGCTCATAAAGAGGAAGAATTAATGTTGTTAAAATGGCCATACTGTACAAAGCAATTCGTGGGTTCAATGATATTTCTATCAAAGTACCAATGACATTTTTCACAAAATTAAAAAAAAAAACTATTCTAAAATTCATATGTAGCAACAACAAAAAAAGTCTAAATAGTCAAAGCAATCCTGAGCAAAAAGAAAGCTTTCTTCCTGCCTAAGCTGGAGAAATCACATTGCCTGACTTAAAACTACACTACAAGGCTACAAAAACTACAACCGCATGGTACAGGTACAAAAACAGCCACATAGACCAATCAAACAGAATAGAGAACCGAGAAATAAAGCTACACACCTACAACTATCTGATTTTCAACAAAGTTGACAATAACAAGCAATGGGGAAAGGACTCCCTTTTGAACAAATGGTGCTGGGATAACAGGCTAGGCACACTAAGAAGATTGACACTGTACCCCTTCCTTACGCCATATACAAAAGTCAACTCAAGGTAGATTAAAGACTTAAATGTAAAACCTAAAACTATAAAAACTCTTGAAGAAAACCTAGGAAATACTATTCTGGTCAAAAGCCTTGCAAAGATGTTATGACAAAGACTCCAAAAGCAATTGCAACAAAAACAAAAATTGCCAAGTGGGACCTATTTAAACTTAAGAGCTGCCACACAGCAAAATGAATTATCAACAGAGTAAACAGACAACCTATAGAATGGGAGAAAAATATTTGCATACTATGCACCTGACAAAGACCTAATATCCAGAATCCATGAGGAACATAAACAAATTAACAAGCTAAAAACAAACAACCCAATTTAAAAACGGACCAAAAACACAAGCAGATACTTCTCAAAAGAAGACATTCATATGACCAACAAGTATAGGGAAAAAATGCTCAACATCACTAATTATTAGAGAAATGCAAATCAAAATCTCAGTGAGGTATCATCTCACACCTATCAGAATGGTTATTATTAAAATGTCAAAATGACAGATGCTTTTGAGGTTGCTGAGAAAGGGAACACTTATACACTGCTGGTGGGAATGTAAATTGGTTCAGCCACTATAGAAAGCTGTTTAGAGATTTCTCAAAGAACCTAAAATAGAACTACCATGGGACCCTGCAATCCCATTACTGGGTATATACTGAAAGGAATACAAATTGTTCTACCAGAAAGGCAGATGCTTATTTTCAATTGGTGAGAACTTAGTATCATATGAACAGACAAGAAAAGCCAGGAAATATAGTTTCCACCTTGATTCCCGTGGATCATGCTTAAACAAGATTGGAAAGAGGTGGTGTGAGATAGGTGCTAAGGAAAGTTAGAAGCTTTGCTGTATTGATGCATTTTCTTTTTTTTTTTTTTCAATGTATTTTGTATTTGACCAATAAAAATTGTATATATCGTGGAGAATGTTTTGAAATACATATACATGGTGGAATGACTAAATCAAGCTAATTTACATATGTATTATCTCACATACTTCTTTTATCGTGAAAATACTGAAACTCCACTATCAACTTTTAAGAATACAATATACTGTTATTAACTATGGTTGCCATGTTGTACAATAGAGATCTTGAATTTAGTCCTCCTCTCTAACTGAAACTGTGTAACCTCTGATTTACTTCTCCCCAATGCCCCATATCCCACAATTCTACTCTCTGTTTCTGAATTCAACGTTTTTAGATTCTATATATAAGTATGGTATAGTCATGCATTGCTTAACAACAAGGTTATATCCTAAGAAATGTGTCCTTAGGCGATTTCCTTGTTATACAAACATTATCATCTACTTACACAAATCTAGATGGCATAGCCTACTACATTCCTAAGCTATGTGGTAAGGACTATTTTTCCTGGGCTGTAAAGCTGTACAGCATGTTACTGCACTGAAGACTGTAAACAATTTTAACAGTGTATGTATCTGTGTATCTATAGAAAAGACACAATAAAAATATGGTATAAAACATTAAAAAATGGCCTAACTACGTAGGGCATTCATCATGAATGAAGTTTCAGGACTGTTGTTGCTCTGAATGAGTCAGTCAGTGAGTGGTGTGTGAATATGAAGGCCTAGGACATTACTGTATACTACTTTACAAACACTGTATACCTAGGCTACACTGAATTGATAAAAAATATTTTTTTCTTAAATAATTAGCCTTAATTTACTGTAACATTTTACTTGGGAAACTGTTATTTTTTAAAAATAAATATGATTCTTATAATAACACTTAGCTGAAAACAAAAATATATTGTACAGCAGTGAAAAGTATTTTTTCTTTATATTTTTATTCGATATGTTTTTTCTATTGTTTATTATTTATTTTACTTTTTAAACTATTTTGTCAAAGACTAAGAAACAATGACCCCCATTAACCTAGGCCTGCACAGGGCAAAATCATCAATATCGCTGTCTTCCATCACTATATCTTGTCTTATGGAAGGTCTTTAAAGGAAATATCATGAATGTAGCTGTCATCTCCTAGGATAACCATGCCTTCTTCTGGAATTCCTCCTGAAGGACCTTCCTAGGCTGTTTTATAGTTAACTATTCTTGTAATATGTAGAAAATATTGATAAAATATTTTTATCTAAAATATTGATTAAAAGTATAGAATATAAAATAGTAATTAAAAGTATAGTACATTAAATATATAAACCAATAATATAGTCATTTATCTTTATTATATTATGTATTGCACATAATTGTGTGTGCTATACTTTATACTGCTGATAGCCCAGTAGGTTTGTTTACACCAGCCTCACCATGAATGTGAGAATAACCTGCTGCACTACAATGTTAGGATGGTGGCTATGAAGTCACCAGGGAATACAAATTTTTCAGCTTCATTTTAATCTTATGGGAACTGATCACACATGTGTCCACCATTGATTAAAAGATTATATGGTATATGACCATATTTTTCTTCTGTCCCTGGCTTATTTAATATAACATTTAAAATAACATCCTACCTGTTCATACATGTTATGTTAGTCCATTCTCAAGCTGCCATGAAGAAATACCCCAAACTGGGAATTTATAAAAGAAAGAGGTTTAATTGACTCACAGTTTCAGGAAACTTAGAATCAGGAAACTTAGAATTATGATGGAAGGGGAAGAAAACATGTTTTTCTTCACACGGTCGCAGGAGAGAGAAGAGCCAGCAGGGAAAATGCCAGATGCTTATAAAATCATCAGATTTCACTCACTCACTATCACAAGAACAGCATGGGGGAAACCTTCTGCATGATCCGATTACTTCCCATTGGGTCCCTCCCATGACACGTGGGGATTATAGAAACCACAATTCAAGATGAGATTTGGGTGGGGACACAGCCAAACGATATCACATGTTAACACAAATGGTAGGATTTCCTTCTTTTGACGGCTGAATATTATCCATTTGTGTGTATATTCACCACATTTTCTTTATCCCTTCATATGTGGAAGGGCATTTAAATTGTTTTTGTATCTTGCCTGTTGTGAATAGTGATGCAGTGAACATGGGTATATCTTTGAGATGCTGATTTTGTCTCCTTTGGATATCTAGCCAGTAGTTGGATTGCTAGATCATATGGTTGCTCTATTTTTAATTTTTTGAGGACCCTCCATACTGTTTCCATAATGGCTGTACTAATTTAAATTTCCACCAACAGGGTGTGAGGTTCTCCTTTCTTCACAGCCTCTCTAACACTTTCTAATTTGAAAATTTAAAAATATCTATCATTTCAAGTAAATCCAAAAGTACTTTGAAGTTGAGAGTTCCCTAGGCATTGTCACTCTTTTAAGTTAGTATTGCTTGAAACTTAATCTGATGAAGAATCTTTCCTTTCTGTGGCCTCTTACTTTATCAGGATTAAAGCAGTTATGAGCTCAAATCCATTGCGTGTGTTCCACAGTTCATGATGGTAGCAGTAATAAGTGGCAATATTGAATACTTTTTTGAAGGAACTAGTCAATGACACTCCCCTTTCTGAATATTACATGGCAACCAAAGAATTCCAAATGATTTATAATTACCAGTAGATTGTAGCATGGTGACAGAATAGAGATTAGAATGCAGAATATATTTGACAAGACCACAGGAAATATCATATCATAACCCCATAATAAGAAAATGTGCATTCTTATTTATTTCACAACTCAGCAACATCCCCATATGGTGCAACTAAAGCTTTCATATGTAACAATTCTGACTTGCTCTGGATGCAAGAGTCTTACATAGATATGTCATAAAAAAATTAAGTGGAATCAGTGTGGGTTATAAAGGTATACTTCAATATATGAGATCAAAAAAATTGTAATTTAGTTTCTAAAATCTTTAGATTTTAGATTTGCACGTACTGTTTAATTTGTTTTTATGAATTTTAATAATATTTGGCAAATAATTGTTAAAGGCTTAGTTTAGGTATTGAAGAAATACAATTTGCTTACTTTAGAAAGGTCCCAATTCGTGTAAATCAATATTTACAGCCCACTGAATGGCAGAATCAAAGGACGAACACTAATTGCCCCAAGGTAAAAAGTTGGATATAAATATGTTAATGTATATTTGTCCACAAAGAAGATGGCTTTGTGGTTCAAGAAATGTATAGTGTAGTAGACAAATTGTCAAGAGTCAAAATGGGATGGCAGGGGGAGAAATGCCAGATATAGGTGATGGGGAGGAAGGCAGCAAATCACACTGCCATGTGTATTCCTATGCAACAATTTTGCATGTACTTCACATGTACCCCAAAACCTAAAATGCAATAAAATAAATAAATGGCAAAAAAAAAATGGTATTCATTTACTCAATTACTCGTTGCATGCATTCTTTGTTTCTCTGACAGAAACAAAGAATTTAGCAGAGTAAATAAAATAGTCTATTCCTCAATGCAATTTAAATTCTAGGGAGAAATACCCAGACAATAAACAAATAATTACAATTTTGATGAATGTCATGAGGGAGATGCAGAGAAAGTATTAACTGAGGAACCCTTATCTACTCTAGAGAGACTTGCAAAAAAAGTGAGATATTAGTTAATACATACAAGATTGTGTAACCCACCTATGTGTACAGGTAGTGGTGATAAGCAGGAGTTCTAGGAAGAAGGATTTCCTGTTTTAATGTTTCAGTATGAAAAATAGTAATTTCATTTGCCTGAAGCATAGAGTAGAGGGGAATGAGAGATGAACTTCAACATTTGTAGAGACAAAATTTATATGGTATTTTCTTCATACCAAGAACTTGGAAAATCAAAAAATGGCAATGGGAAATTGCTAAAGTCTTTTGAGTAAGGTGAAGGTGTAATTAGACTTGTATTTCTAAACAAAGACTCTGTAAAACAGGGAAAAGTGTAGATTAAAGTAATGTTGGATCTGAACTACAAAGAAGGCCAAGGGGCTCTATCCCTAGTTTGGGCAGTAAAGGACAGTGGCTGTCTGGCTTACAGCAATGGCAATGGAGGTGAAAAGTTGATGAAATGATGGAGAGGGCGTGGATCATTAACGTTTGGTGAATAACTAATAAATTAATTTTTTTTTTGCTAACACAAAATAATAAAATTTGCTGAAGGAGGAATAAGGAAAAGAGAGGAATCAAGGATGATTTCACAACTGCTTGTTTCAACAACTTGGTGTATATAATTATCATTTAATACATTTTAAAACAGCAGAGGAAGGGCAGTTGGAAAGGTGGAGAAGCGTTATGAAACAATTAGTGTAAACTGTGTTTAAGACATCAAAGTAGAACCATCTAGTAACGCATTGGATATATAACTAGTAGTTCAAGACAAGTTCTAGAATGAAGATAAAAATTCAAGAGTTCTCAGCCTATCTTTGGTAGCTGAATGAATGACAGTTGATGAGATTACTTAGGGATAATATTAATGAACAACAAGTACACGTGAAAAAAATTAAATCAAGACATTGAATTAAGGTGAATGATATTCTTTCACTTTGCTAAACAAAGGGTTTATACAAAGTTATTCGTACACCTCTCCATTATTGGCATATAATTAGGATCAATCAAAATCATATTTTGAGAAAAAGTAATGGTTTTTAAATAATAGTTATTGGTTTCAAGAACAAAATCAGTTAATTTAAAAGTTTGGAGAATTATAAAATATAACAATTAAATAATATAAAATTTCTTAGTAATATAAATAAATTAATTGTAATTAAAATGCCCTAAAGAAAACATGGAATATAATATTCTAGGACTATGAAAATGATTACATGTCCTAGTAACAGACTGTCTAGTTAATGATACTGTCTCTTATTAGATAATAAATTAAAATTTATTTAACTAAAACACAACTTTTATTCTGCATGTGACTGTCTAGAGGTGCTCAAGAAAAGCTCAGGACAAAGTTTCAGATTTTATTGAAATATTTTATTGGGGACAGTGGTTCTTGTAACAAGAAAATAACAAGGCACATGTGTACATTTTTGTAGGAATTAACTTCCTCTCTTTAAGACTCATCTTTACCCCTCTTGTTAATACTTAGAGACACTTTAGTTATTAAGTTCATGATCCTAAAAAAATTGGTAACTTTGCCTTCAGAATTAATGTGAAGTAAACTTGTTAGAAGAGAAAAGCACAACAGAGTTACAACAGCTATATTTACATCCTGATTTTACTATTTACTTAAATTTTGTGAACTTCAGTTATTTCACATGAAAAATAGATGTAAAGATAATTCTATGACTATGCAAACCAATTTGTGAAGAATAAAAAAAGATGAGATAAGTGATTTTATTACAATACTCAATGCAGCTTAATTGCTACTTGGAATTGGGTCATATAAATAAGGAGCACTATTGCCATATGATTCAAGGAGAAAAATAAAAAGGAATCTATCTGTGACGTAATAAACTTATTCCTGAGCACTCAGGAGTAAAGAAGAAAGGTCCTGGCAGCTAAGCCACCGATAATACTTCAAGACAGCCACACTGACATCATAGAAGAATATTCTACTCCGTTTTTTACACTTCCACAAAGGAAGAAACATGAAGTCAGGTATAACAATGGGAGCATACTAGACCTTCATAATTCAAAGGTGAATATTAAAATGTCATATGAATGCCTTGAAATGTTGAAACTCTTTGAAGACCTAGGAAGTATAATTCTAGGCAAATGTTAACTTCGAAAATCTCACATACAATGTAATAGTTGAAGAATCCATTAAATATCCATAAGATAATGTTTTAAATTAAGTTAGTCTCTTATTTTTATAAAATATATTAATGTAATAAGTACAACTGACTTGGTTTTCTAGGAAGATGACTTATAATCAGTAATTTCTAAGTGAATTCCTCCCACTTGACTAGTCATTGCTCAAATTGGTATTTTTTTTTCTATGTAATACACCCTTGCCTTTTTCAGATTGGCAGTCACATAATTTAAAAGTTCAAGTAACTAGTTGTCCTGAAACTTTTGCTATAATTTTACATCACTATCTAACTCTATGCTATAGAAAGTACCCTTACAAGAGCTATATGCAGTGTGACAAGCGTCTGCCGTATATTGCAAACACAAGTGAAATTAGCTTTCATTTCTCAAAGAAGTCATTAAATAGCAGATGGGAACAATATAAATTACTTCCTGTCATCTTTTACATTTGATCAGTTGAAAGATCCTTTCTAAAATGTAGGAAAGAGGAAAAATACTGGAAGTGTGACACCCCTTTATGTTCAATTTGAAGGTTTGTTCAGTTTTACATTCACACTACTTTCTGATGGTCTGTCTTTTCAAAATGCGACTCTTTTGATAGTCAAGCATCTTATATCTTATTTCTCCAGGCTAAGATCTCTATTTTCACTGCTTCCTTTAGAAAATTAGAATTTCTGTCTTCCACAATATTAAGTAGAGACTTTTTTAAAGTGCTTATGACTTGACAAAAAAATGCATTAGCTGTGAAAACTGACAAGAATTTGTGCTTGTGGAGACAGCAAGAAGCAGTGAAGCCTCTATTACTAACATATTGCTTTTTATTATAAAATATGAGTCCCATTAGTTTTGGGCTACAGCCAAGTCTCTTCTCATAGTTTAAAAAGGAGTTACCTTGACAAGATTCGACTTAAATCACCTCTTGATCTATATTATGAACACAAAAGAATCCTTTCTGCATTAAAGTGACAATAAGAGTCTGATTTATAATCCTAAAGCAAAGAAATTTGAAGTAAATCAAATGACTTAGCACTTGTTCCCAGGTTTCTATTTTTTTTTTTTTTGCAAGGGTGCAAAATCTAAGAGGAAAAAAAGAATAAATGTTATACCAAGCATTTCATCTGTATACTCAAGGTATTATGTGGATATATTAAGCATGCATTTTCAGTTTAGTGAATTTCAAAGAGATAATTTGAAGTAAGGTAACTGTCTTTTCAGAACTACAATGTAATTTATGGTGTTTCTGTAATTTGGAGTGTGCTTTCTTCTTCCTTTTTTCCCTTCTCTTCCCTCTGTTTCTCCTCCCTCCCTCCCTCCGTTCTTCCCTCCTTCCCTCCTTCCCTCCTTCCTTCCTTCCTTTCTTCTTTCCTTTTTTCTAGAGGCATGTTATGGATACACACATTTCATAATCTTAAATATTCTCTAGAAAATTTATTTCTGGTTAACTTAGGCTAACCAACTAATATTTCTCTACACTTCTAAGCGTAATAACTCCACGTAAAAGAAAGTATCTCTCCAGAACAAAAAAAGATACAAACAATTATTTATTTAAAAATTATTCTATCAGTATCAAAAGCTGTTCTGAATGCTGATAAATAAAACAAAATCCATGCTCTCATGGAACTTGCATTAAGGATGAGTCGAACATAAACATGACAATTATATAATAATCATTTCCTGCGTAGGAGGGTAGAACAGAGAATGCAAGGTAAAAATGGGGCCATGATATTGGGGGAAAACTTTTGAAAGAAAAAAATATTAAACTGTGTTTTCAGGGTATACCAGGGGGCAAAATATGTTCCAAATTGAAGAAATGCTATGAATAAAAGCTTGTCTTGAAGAAGCATGTACAAAGAGTAGCTTAAGAAAGACAGTGAAGAAATGTAAGGCAGTAGTGAGCCATGCGTTTGGAATATCTAGGGTAAGTTTTACTTAGATATCATTTAGAAACCAGAATTCAAGACTTTGGGTGACATTCTCTGTAAAAATACTGATTATCTGAAAAATGATGAGTATAGACAGCAAGGATATTTCTATTCACCTTCAGACAGCACATTTCACAGGCAAGAGGAGAAGTGAAACTTCTTTTTTTTCTTTATTTTGGTCCTAGACATCCCCCAATCTCTCTAATATGCAAATAGATAAATACTCTTTACATAAAGCCTTACTAGAAATAACTAAAAATAATACAGTAAACTACATTTAATACTCCTGATATTTAACAGAATGATATGCAACTAAATTTTACATACTAAAAAAATCAGTAAATATTGTTGCAAAATGTTTGTATACTGTAAGTTTTTTTTAATCCAGAAATGCTTAGAGGGTGATTTCTTGGTCAGTACTCTACTAAAAATTCCATTACAATTTAAAAGTGCTTAAATAGTGTCATAAGCAATATAATATGTTTTTAAATATTAATGTTGTCTCTATGTCTTATTAAAATTAACACAACAAAAGTTAGTATTTGAATTAACCTGCCAACACTATTTAGCAGTGGTACTACAACGATTTTGCTTATGAGAAATCTAATATGATACCTTTATTCTAAATAACCGTGATACATAAAGAGTTCCACATATTTACTTGCATCAAATTGAAATATGAGACATTTACTTTGCTACTGTATAGTTTTTCTATCATGGAAATGCTATGTTAAGTTTGATGAAAAGAAATACAAAGAAACTAAATTATAAATAATTGTGGTTTTGTCATTACTTTTGCAGAAAAAACTGCGATTACTTTTGCACCAACCTAACAGCGGTTCTTTATGCTACTACCAATAAAAATATATCTTCTAAGTTACATAAAACAAAGGAACTAATAATTACAATTGGACCCAAATTCTCATTATAGGGATTAAGACTAACTTTTTTTTCTAACTTGTTTTTAAATGAAAAACAAGGAGCCTTTGACATGTTTATGTAAAATCAATAGATTTTACTCAAGTCAACAAGTATACAGTGAAAGTACAGTTGAAGTAGAAGATAATTTTTAGGTGATGAAAGTCCACACTTTTCAGGAAGCATGTTTTCTAGATTGAGAAGCTAAGACTCCTCCATAATTTGTTGGTGCCAGAGCTGAGAACACATCCAGCTCTTATCTATAGCTCTGGGGTTTATCCACCACATCACACCGAGTGATATACCTTGGGAATCCATAGAGTGCTTAACTCTGTGATCATGACCATAATAACATAGCTTTTACCAAGAACAGCCCAAAATGATAAACCATCTCTCTGCCATGAACATTTTTAACACAACCCAGTGAAGGATTCTGCCTTACCTCATGCTACGAGATGACTTAGGTATTACGAAGAGAAAACCTGAAGAAATATACAAATATAGTAAATATACAATAAAATTATTTCCCCAAAACACATAATAATAACAGTAATATCATAATTTTAATAAACTATGTTTTAGACAGAAATTCTCTAGTATTATACAAGCAGATGAAGGAGCCTCAATTGCATTCAAGACTGCTTTTGACTGTTTAACACTGCTTCAATTGAGTCTACAAGCCATCAGTTTAATTGATTAATAGTCAATCATGTGTCAAATGGTTTAACCAAATGGTTGCTTGACTTATTGTACTAAATAGTTTATTGAGGGCAAATAATTAAAGTTGTCAAAGGATATAATCAATTACTTTTTTAATAGAAATTTATACACATCCCCAAATATTTTTAGTAACTATAAAATAATGCAAATAAGACTAGACTTGAAAGTAGAAGGTGAGATTGAATCCAAGTTCTATCACTTCCCAGCTAAACGTCTTAAGCTGGGCTGTTAAAGTGTTTGTCAAGTGAGGCCAGCCTTACCAGACTTATACCCCATAAGTTTAAGAGATTAATATGATATCATATTCTAAGTTGCTTATAAACAAAGCTATAGTATATTTGCATCAGAGCCTATGTGAATTGGTTAGAGAAATAGAAATAATTGGGAGGTTGGCGAGATGGCTGAATAGGAACAGCTCCAGTCTGCAGTTCCCAGCAAGACCAACACAGAAAGTCGATAATTTCTGCATTTCCAACTGAGGTATATGGCTCATCACACTAGGTCTGGTTAGGCAGTGGGTGCAGCCCACAGAGGGCAAGCAGAAGCAGGGTGGGGCATTGCCTTACCTGGGAAGTGCAAGGGTTTGAAGAACTCCCTCCCCTAGCCAAGGGAAGCAGTGAGGGACTGTGGTCTGTGTTGTGAGGAACAGTGCACTCCAGCCCAGGTGCTTCACTTTTCCCACAATCTTTGCAACCTGCAGACCAGAAGATTCCCTTGAGTGCCTACATCACCAGGGCCCTGGGTTTCCAGCACAAATCTGGGTGGCCATTTGGGCAGACAAGTTAGCTGCAGGAGTTTTTTTATTTATTTATTTTTTTCATACCCCAGTGATGCCTGGAATGCCAGCAAGACAGAACTACTCTGGAAAAGGGACTGAAGCTAGGGAGCCAATTGTTCTTGATCAGTACATCCCACCCACAAAGAGTCCACCAAGCCAAGATCCACTGGCTTGAAATTCTCACTGCCAGCACAGCAGTCTGAAGTAGGCCTGGGATGCTCAAGCTTGGTGCAGGGAGGGACATCCACCATTACTGAGGATTGATTATGCAATTTCCCCCCTCCAGAGTATAAACAAAGCCATGGAGAAGTTTGAACTGGATGGAACCCTCTGCAGTGCACCAAAGCCACTGTAGCCAGACTGCCTCTCTAGATTCCTCCTCTTTTGGAAGGCCATCTCTGAAAGAAAGGCAGCAGCTCCAGTAAGGGGCTGATAGATAAAATTCCCTTCTCCCTGGGACAAAGCACCTGGGGGAAGGGGTGGCTGTGGGTACAGCTTCAGCAGACTTAAACATTCCTGCCTGCCAGCTCTGAGGAGAGCAGTGGATCTCC
The DNA here is from genome assembly GCF_009761245.1 of Sapajus apella. Classification (NCBI taxonomy): domain Eukaryota; kingdom Metazoa; phylum Chordata; class Mammalia; order Primates; family Cebidae; genus Sapajus; species Sapajus apella. Next base: position 8,925,992 of record NW_022436967.1, read on the forward strand.
CAGCACAGTGCTAGAGCTCTGCTAAGGGACAGACTGCCACCTCAAGTGGGTCCCTGACCCCCCATGCCTCCTGACTGGGAGAGACCAAATAAAGATGAGCTCCAGCTGGCATCTTGCGGGTTCCCCTTTGGGACAAAGATTCCAGAGGAAGGAGCAGGCAGCAATGTTTGCTGTTCTGCAGCCTTCACTGGTGATACCCAAGCAAGCAGGGTCTGGAGTGTACCCCCAGCAAACTCCAGCAGACCTGCAGAAGAGGGGACTGATTGTTAGAAAGAGAACTAACAAACAGAAAGCAATAGCATCAACATCAACAAAAAGGATGACCACACAAAAACCTCAGGGTTCATCCCTGAGGACTTTCCAGCAGGGGAGATCACCAATAGTAAAGACCAAAGGTAGGTAAATCCACAAAGATGAGGAAAAACCAGTGCCACAAAACTGAAAATTCCAAAAACAAGAACTCATCATCTGCTCCAAAGGATCAAAACTCCTTGCCAGAAAGGGAACAAAACTAGATGGAGAATGCTTTTGAGGAACTGACAGAAGTATACTTCAGAAGGTGGGTAATAATGAACTCCTCTGAGCTAAAAGAGCATGTTCTAACCCAATACAAGGAATCTAAAAACCTTGATAAAAGGTTACAGGAACTGCTAACTAGAATAATCAGCTTAGAGAAGAACATAAATGATCTGATGAAGCTGAAAAACAGCACAAGAACTTTGTGAAGCATACACAAATATCAACAGCCGAATTGATCAAGTGGAAGAAAGGATATCAGAGATTGAAGATCAACTTAATGAAATAAAGCATGAAGACAAGATTAGGGAAAAAAGAGTAAAAAGAAATGAACAAAGCCTCCAAGAAATATAGGACTCTGTGTAAAGACCAAACCTATGTTTGACTGGTGTACCTGAAAGTGATGGGAAAAATGAAACCAAGTTGAAAAACACTCTTTAGGATACTATCCAGGAGAACTTCCCCAACCTAGCAACACAGGCCAACATTCAAATTCAGGAAATACAGAGAACACCACAAAGATATTCCTAAAGAAGAGCAACTCCACGACACATAATTGTTAGATTCACCAAAGTTGAAACAAAAGAAAAAATATTAAGGGCAGTCAGAGAGAAAGGTAGAGTCACCCACAAAGGGAAGCCTATCAGACTAACAGCAGATCTCTCTGCAGAAACCCTACAAGCCAGAAGAGAGTGGGGGGCCAATATTCAACATTCTTAAAGAAAATAATTTTCAACCCAGAATTTCATATCCAGCCAAACCAAGCTCACAAGCAAAGGAGGCATAAAATCCTTTACAGACAACCAAATGCTGAGAGATTTTGTCACCACCAGGCCTGCCTTATAAGAGCTCCTGAAGGAAGGATGAAATATGGAAAAGAACAATCAGTACCAGTCACTGGAAAAACATCTCAATTTGTAAAGACCATCGACACTGTGAAGAAACTGCATCAACTAACAGGCAAAATAACCAACTAGCATCATATAACAGAATCAAATTGACATGTAACAATATCAACTTTAAAGGTAAATGGGCTAAATGGCCTAATTAAAAGACACATACTGATGAATTGGATAAAGAGTCAAGTGCATTTGTCAGCACACTGTATTCAGGAGACCCGTTTCATGTGCAAAGACACACATAGGCTCAAAATAAAGGGATGAAGGGATATTTACCAAGCAAATGGAAAGCAAAAAAAGCAGGGGTTGCAATCCTAGTCTCTGATAAAACAGACTCTAAACCAACAAAGATCAAAAAAGACAAGGAAGGGCATTACATAATGGTAAAGGAATCAATTCAACAAGAAGAGCTAACTATGCTAGATATATAATAACCCCAATACAGGAGTACTCAGTTTCATATAGCAAGTTCTGAGAGCCCTAGAAGGAGACTCAGAATCCCATAGAATAACAGTGGGAGAATTTAACACCTCACTGTCAATATTAGGCAGATCAACGAGACAGAAAATTAAGAATAATATTCATGACTTGGACTCAGCTCTGGACCAAGAGGACAAATAGACATCCACAGAACTCTCCACCCTAAATAAACAGAATATACATTCTTCTCAACACCACATAACACTTATTCTAAAATTGACCACATAATTGGAAATAAAACACTCCTCACAAAGCAAAAGAATGGAAATCTTAACAGTCTGTCAGACCACAGTGCAATCAAATTAGAACTAGGATTAAGGAACTCACTCAAAATTGCACAACTACATGGAAACTGAACAGCCTGCTCCTGAATGACTACTGGGTAAATAACAAAATTAAGGCAGAAATTAATAAGTTCTTTGAAACCAATGAAAACAAAGAAACAATGCACCAGAATCCATGGGACACAACTAAAGCAGTGTTTATAGGGAAATTTATAGCATTAAATGCCTACAAGAGAAAGCAGGAGAGATCTAAAATTGATACCCTAATATCAAAATTAAAAGGAGAGAATCAAGAGAAAACAAATTAAAAAGCTTGCAGTAGACAAGAAATATCTAAGATCAGAGCAGAACTGAAGGAGATAGAGGCATGAAAAATTCTTAAAAAAAAAAAATCAATGAATCCCGGAGCTGTTTTTTTGAAAAGATTAACAAAATAGATAGACCACTAGCCAGACTAATAAAAGAAAAAAGAGAAGAATCAAATTGACACTATAAAAATGATAAAGGGAATATCATCACTGATCCCACTGAAATACAAACTACCACCAGAGAATACTATAAACACCTCTACGCAAATAAACTAGAAAATCTAGAAGAAATGGATAAATTCCTGGACACATACACGCTCCCAACACTAAACCAGGAAGAACTTGAAACCCTAAATAGACCAATAACAAGTTCTGAAATTGAGACAGTAATTAATAGCCTACTGACCAAAAAAAGCCCAGGATCTGATGAATTCACAGACGAATTCTACCAGAGGTACAAATAGGAGCTGTTAGGATTCCTTCTGAAATTGTTTCAAACAGCAGAAAAAAAAGGGATTCCTCCCTAGCTCATTTTATGAGGCCAGCATCATCCTGATATCAAAACCTGGCAGAGACATAACTAAAAAAAAAAAAAAAAAAAAAAAAAAGCCAATATCCCTGATGCACTTCAATGTAAAAATTGTCAATGAAATACTGGCAAACTGAATTCAGCAGCACATTATAAAGCTTATCCACCACAATCAAGTTGACTTCATCTCTGGCAAGCAAGGCTGGTTCAACATAGGCAAATTAATAAATGTAATCCATCACATAAACAGAACCAATGACAAAAAATACATGATTATCTCAAGAAATGCAGAAAAGGCCTTTGATAAAAATCAACACTCATTGATAAAAACACTGAATAAACTAGATATTGATGGAACGTGTCTCAAAATACTAAGAGCTATTCATAACAAACCAACAGCCATTACCATACTGAATGGGTAAAAGGTGAAAGCATTCCCTTTGAAAACCAGCACAAGACAAGTATGCCCTCTCTTACCACTCCTATGCAACATAATATTGAAAGTACTGGCCAGGGCAATCAGGAAGGAGAAAGAAATAAAGCGTATTCAAACAGGAAGAGAGGAAGTCAAATTGTCTCTATTTGCAGATTACATAATTGTATATTAAGAAAACCCCATCATCTCAGCCCAAAACCTGCTTAAGCTGATAAGAAACTTCTGCAAAGTCTCAGAATTCAAAATCAATGTGTATAAATTACAAGCATTCCTATATAGCAATAACAGACAAACAGAAAGCCAAATCATTAGTGAACTCCCATTCACAATTGCTACAAAGAGAATTAAATACCTAGGAATACAACTAACAAGGGATACAAAGGACCTATTCAAAGACTACAAACCACTGCTCAAGGAAATAAGAGAGGACACAAACAGATGGAAAAACATTCCATGCTCATGGATAGGAAGAATCAATATCATGAAAATGGCCATACTGCCCCAAGTAATTTATAGATTCAATGCTATCCCCATCAAGCTACCATTGACTTTCTTCACAGATTTGGAAAAAAACACCTTAAACTTCATATGGAACCAAAAAGGAGCCCACATAGCCTAGACAATCCTGAGCAAAAAGAACAAAGCTGGAGGCATCATGCTACCTCACTTCAAACTATACTACAAGACTACAGTAACCAAAACAGCATGGTACTGGTACTAAAACAGAGATGTAGACCAATGGAACAGAACAGAGGCCTCAGAAATAATGCCACACATCTACAACCATCTGATCTTGGACAAACCTGACAAAAACAAGCAATGGGGAAAGGATTTCCTATTTAATAAATGGTGTTGGGAAAACTGTCTTGCCATATGCAGAAAACTGATACTGGGCAACTTCCTTACACCTTATACTAAAATTAACTGAAGATGGATTAAAGACTCAAATGTAAGACCGAAAACCATGAAAATTCTAGAAGGAAACCTAGGCAATAACATTCAGGACATAGGCATGGGCGAGGACTTCATGACTAAAACACCAAAAGCAATGGCAACAAAACCTAAAATAGACAAACGGGACCTAATTAAAGTAAAGAGCTTCTGCACAGCAAATGAAACTATTATCAGAGTGAACAGGCAACCTACAGAATGAAAGAAAATTTTTGCAATCTACCCACCTGAAGAAGGGCTAACATCCAGAATCTATAAAGAACTTAAACAAATTTACATGACAAAAACAAACAACCCCATCAAAAAGTGGGTGAAGTATATGAACAGATATTTCACAAAAGAGGACATTTATGCACCCAACAAAGATATGAAAAAAATGCTCATCATCACTGGTCATTAGAGAAATGCAAATCAAAGCCACAGTGGAATGCCATCTTTCGCCAGTTAGAATGATGATAATTAAGAAGTCAGGAAACAACATCTGCTGGAGAGGATGTGGAGAAATAGGAGCACTTCTACACTGTTGGTGGGAGAGTAATTTAGTTCAACCATGGTGAAATAAAGTGTGACAATTTCTCAAGGATCTAGAAATAGAAATATCATTTGACCCAGCAACCCCATCACTGGATATATACCCAAGGGTTATAAATCATTCTACTATAAAGACATATGCACATGTATGTTAATTGTAGCACTATGTACAACAACAAGGACTTGGAACCAACCCAAATATCCATTAATGATAGACTGGATAAAGAAAATGTGGCACATATACCCCATAGAATACTATGCAGCCATAAGAAGAATGAGTTCATGTCCTTTGTGGGGACACGGATGAAGCTGGAAACAGCAAACTAACACAGGGACAGAAGACCAAACACCACATGTTCTCACTCATAAGTGGCAGTTAAACAAAGAAAACATATGGGCACAGGGAGGGGAACATCACACACCAGGGCCTGTCGGAGTATAGGGGGAAGTAGCGGGATAGCATTAGGAGAAATACCTAACGTGGTTCAGATTACATTGAATATTGCCCGGCAAGGTGTATTCTCTTGTTTCCTGTAACCTCATATTCTCCTTATTTTTCCTATAACCTCATCTTCTTTTTATTTTAAAGATAATAAGTGTTCCATGTTTTCTATAACCTCATCTTCTCCTTATTTTAAGGGTAGTAAATGTCCCATGTTACTATACCATCTCCTTTGATTTTTCTGTAGCTTGCTATATATTTGTAAATACTTTCATGGAACTCTATTCAAATTCTCAATTTTATCTGGGTTACATTTTTCTGGTAATAATTAGTGATTTTTCTAATTTTGTATACATTGTCTTACATAATCCACTTTAAAAACAATAATGTATGTTTTCAGGTAAGGAGTCTTTTTTAGGCTGTTCCAAAGAGCAAATGCAGCTAACTGGCATATACTTCAAAAATCAATCCCTTGCAAATAAATAAAAAGGTAAATGATAGACTTCAATGAAGCAATATACAATATTTCTTGACAAGATATCACCAACAATTTTTCACCAGTCTTTGATGCTAATTCTGTGAGAGATTAGAAAGCCAAAATAAGGATCATGGAAAAATCAACATGAAAACCTTACCTGTAGATTCCTGTAATACCAAACAGCAGCCAGGAGATATGTGCTGGGGAAACTGAAGCTACCTGAAATTTCCATTTCTCCACTGTATTAGAAATTTGGAGACAGAGGTCAATATTTTGTGAAAATAAATAGTAACATGAATTACATAGTGCCGATTTCACAGTCACTTGTATTTGTATGAGAAATATAATGCATGAGGTTTTTTTTTTCTTTCTTTTTTTTTTTGGTTAGGATTGCTCTTTCCTTCATTTTTATTTGTACTTGTTTGAATGTTATGTAGTAAATAGATGATCACATTAGGTAATGATTTTGAGGAAGTAATGTTCTCAGCACTGAAACTATTCCTGGATTTTGGGAAATTGTGGTTACATTTCTACGTTTCTAGAATACAATGAGCCAAGTTACTTAAAAACAGAATATATGCTTTGAAGTGTTTTGTATACAAGAATTGGCACTGATGGTTATAGCTACAAATCATAGTTCCATATTTAATGTTATTCACTATTTAAAATTATCCAAATTCTCAAACCAAATCTCAACATATGCCTTTCTTACACAGCAAACAAGAATTTGATTTTCATTTCATTTATCAAAATTTTACTCTATTGCCTCTATGTTTTATAAGCCAAATATCAGGGAAGTAGGGATTTATGCATTTTAAAATAGCTTTTGAAACTAAATGTTAAAATCATCTCAAATGATTTAATTGGATTGTAAGCAATAGCTTCCAAACTGAATCACCTAAATTATTTAAAATAATGGCTTTCTTTGCTTTTCTACTTAAAACAGTGTGATGTTAGGGAGTGGAAATGTGATAGCAAGTCTGTAGAAGGCAACTTTTGAAAACAGAGTAGCTCCATCTATAGAAAATCTTATTTTCATTTGAATCTGAACTATTTTATGGATGCTGAAAGTTTTTCAAAAGAATATAACTTATGGCTTAAAATGAGAACTTCAACAATATAATAACATACCATGACTAATCATTTTTTTCATTCATGTAAATAAATCATCTCGTGACTCATGAAAGTAACAGATATTGAAGTGACAGCTAGGGAAATAATTTGAACTCTTTAAATTATATACATGTATTAGCAAAGTGACTCAAGATTGGATTTTTTGACCACAAATGTGATTGATGAACTAAAGACATGTGGGAAGTTATTGCTCATTTGATATAAAATTTTTTATTCCATGATATTTTTACATAAGCACCAAAATAACTATTTTTAAATTTGAATTCTACTGCTAACCATGTTTTTCTCTTTAGAGACATCATTTTTATCAATTTAGATTACATTTTAGGTGAAGAAAATACCCTAAAACTTTATTGAGAGTTTTAAATGACAGAAACAATTCATTTCTATGGATAATAAACACTTGGTAGGAAAAAAAGAATATCTAATCTTTTAGTTCATGTGTAAGGGAAGCACACTGTTAACAAGAATGATTTGGGTGGTGTTTAGTTTTTAGTGTACATTCTCTATTTGTTTATATAAGTATAAATTGGTTCATCTTATTTAAATTGCTTGGTCATGAAATTGTGTTTTTAATATGTTTATGTAATAATTTAAAAGAATGTGTCAAATTCACATCGTTTCTATGTGATTGGCATTAAAGCTTTTATTGCTAGTGCTTAATGAGAGCTTTGGATATTATATGTCAGAAGTATCTTCTAATTAAACAATAAAATAGAAGAATTGATTGTAGCTGAATGGATTTTGTTAAAATACTTAAGATTTTGCTTTCAAAGAGTTATATGAAGACATATAATTTAATAAGTGTAGTTCTAGGACAAGAAAGAAAAACACAGAATAGAAAAATATTTTCTTACCCTAGGTATGGTTACAAATATCCTAACTGCTATATGCTCTATTTATCTTGGCTTTTTGAGATGTCTGTATCTCTTCCTCTAAACTGCTCTTGTATAGTGTCTCTTCAACAGAGAATGCATTTTCATTGCCAGTATGTCACAAAATGTCATTACATGCATCTTGGTATCACAATACTTTGCTGAGTGACACATTAAAAAGAGGAGGAGAATGTTGTATAGGCACTACAATGTTGTATAGACACTAACCATTGGTTTATGCAGATTACCTGATGTAGTTACTCAACTGAAGAAGAAAGTATTTTCTTGGGGATCTTTTTATTCCCAAATTTTTAGGGCAATTTTAGAAAGTGACAGACTCTTCTTCTCTAGGTTTTATTTAAAACACCTAGTAAATTCTCATTCATTCATTTAAAAAATATTATTGAGTACCTATTTCAAATAGGCATTTTGCAAGAAACTTATGATAAGAGAAATTAAAAGAGCTTTCATATTTCTGGTTCCCATTGCCTAGGTAGATGATAGTGACATTAATCAAGGTAGGGAATGCAAGGAGAATAAGATTTTTTAAAACAAGATTTTTCCTTGACCTCTTACTCTATTTACAACAATTTGCTTGAGAGTCATAAATTAAACTTGTTATGTTAGCTTGGAAAGTCTAAAATTATACATTCTTTGAGTTTATTTCATAAATTTTAATTATCAAGATATTTATGGATTTCCTCTCTCTTTGTTACTTGTAAATTTCTTTTTAGTTTTGAATGAGTAAATTTCTTTTTAGCTTCTCTCTAGTTTTGAATGAGTCTAAAACTCCAAAACGAAAATCCATATGTCACCAGGAAAAGAGTCTGGCTGCTCACCTCTTGTAGAAAGAAGCCAAAATAATAATAGATGAAATAAAAAAGACAGCGAGACTTTATCTGTGCCAGCACGGGAAGTGCAGGAAACAATTCCACTCCTCGATTTGTAGAGAGAATGCAGAGGTTTTTAAAGAAAGGATTTGGAATACAGAAGAGGCAAGGGGCGGGGCTAGCAGGCATCAGGCAGTTTGACTTGCTTGGATGGCTCATCTTGAGTTCTTGCTCCATCTGGCGAAAGCGCTGGTGAAAGGGCTGGCACTATCATGGGTCTTATCAGGTTATTAATTAATCACAGACACAGTCAATCTTTTTCTTTTTCTTTTTTTTTTTTTTGAGACGGAGTTTTGTGCTTGTTGCCCAGGCTGGAGTGGGCAGTGGTGCGATCTCACCTCACTGCAAGCTCCGCCTCTGGGTTCAAGCGATTCTCCTGCCTCAGCCTCCTGAGTAGCTGGGATTACAAGCATGCGCCACCACACTCGGCTAATTTTTTGTATTTAGTATTTAGCAGAGACAGGGTTTCACCATGTTGGCCAGGCTAGTCTTGAACTCCTAACCTCAGGTGATCCGCCTGCCTCAGCCTCTCAAACGTCTGGGATCACAGGCATGAGCCACAGCACCCGGCCAATCATAGTCAATCTTATGGTCAATCTTCAGTTGCAAGTAGGTACCTGCATTGAAGTAATATTTTGTTGGAGAGAGAATTCGGAGGTGTCTGGTCCATTTCAGGATCTGACCTTTGAAGCCTCTAAAGAAGTATATGACTTATAAGTGAGTATGATGTGTGCTTAAAAAGCATCTAGGTAAGTGCATATGCATAAGGCATGGGAGCATAAAGTAGAAAAGGGAAAGGAAAGAAAACATTTCTGGGTCGCAAGGTTTATCTCAGAGCTACATCTTGAAGCTGTGTTAGGGGTAGCAAGAAAAGGGAAAGAAAAAAAAATTAAATGCAGTTTGAAGCTAAGCTGCTAAGCCGTTCAGTTACACATATATTAAAGGAAAATATTTTGCCTGACTCTATTCAAAAAAAAAATTGAAGACATACCAAGAAAAATATCTTTCCTTGCAGATACTTTGAATTTACTTTCCCATCTTACTTAATTATCTTTGATATTGTCAGATTCTAGATCTTAGGAAAAAGTTATTTAATCTCATCAGGCTTAGACATTCTTTCTTTCAACTTTAACAAGACATATAATATTTACAATGATAATAGTACACAATTTAGTGAAATTGATTAAATGTAGTAGTAATGCTCATAATGTACAATAGATTTGCATTAAACTGAATGCATTTCCCTTTTATTTTACTTGGTTATTAGAGCTGTAAATAAGGGACACATTACACTAGAATAACTGAAATTGACCATAGCATAAAATGTACTTCCACAGTGTCTTGTGCGTATAAAACTTTAAAGTAATTTACTTCTCTTTCAATTTGTGATATACTTTAACATATGGCTGTGCTTAATGCCTCTAACTCTCTCATCACTCAAAGAACGTGGTTCAAGGGCACTATGAGGCCACATTAACGGAAGATAGACACTTCAGATACGAGAGAAGATTAAATCTTCCTGTACTCACATAATGGGGCCAATTTGAATTCCTTCTTTTAAACTTTGCTTCACAGCTGATAAAGGAAAGAGAAAAAGAAAGATAGGGAGAAAGAGATGGAGGTAGAGGAGGTAGAGGAGGAGGAAAAAGGGGTGGAGGAGAAGGAGAGGAAGAAAAAGAAGAAAGCGCTTGTAATGTGCTAATTTTCATGTATCCCTAAGTTATATTTAATCCTCATTAAAAACGATATTATTGTAACTTAAAATGATAACTAGTGTTGGAATATTTACTATACGCCAGGAATGTTCTAAGGAATTTATGTGGGCTAATTGACTATAACTTTGCAACACCTATGAAGTAGGTACTACTGTTATTCTCAATGCTGTAGTCATCGTAATGCTACATTGCATAGTATTCATTAAAAATGTAGACTCTGAACTTTCTCTGTAGAACAAGAGAAATAAGCAGGCATTCCCAGGTATGACTTTTCTTTCTGTTACGTAATCTTATCTTTCTCATTGTCTCAATCTTTGCAGAGGGTCACTGCTCATTTAGTCCCCAAAATGTAAAAACGCAAAGACTGTGTGACTGCAGCAGACTTATTGAATTGTTGAGCTACCAAAAGAGAAATAAAATATGGAATGACAATGTTTTATGGCAATTAACATAATGTTCATATTAATGACTATGAATATGACTGTCTTGGGGAGCAATTGAAAGGGAAAAAAGGAGGTCTTTAGAGCAGATGCACTTATGTAGGCATTAACACAAAATCTTAGCTAACTAGGCTGCCCAGTTTCTCCTACCCACTCTTGTAACAGAATTTTATGTTTTATAATAGTAATAATAATTATTAAAAATTAGGTAACCTAATTTAAATGAGGCTTTATTTATCAACTATTAGAAATTAGGTAGCCTAATTTAAATGAGGCTTTACTGGACATCTGTTTTTGTGTTAAAAGGACAGTATTGAAATTTGTGAGTCCTAAGTACTTTTCAGCTTTAATATTTGCTTTTCTATCTGACCTTCACAGTAAATTGATAGTGCAAAAATAATTTAAGGTATGCAACTTCAGAACACAGAGTTTTTAAATCTCACCTTGGTTTAAATAACACAAGTCTCAGTTCTATATCCAAAACTCTTGGGGCTAGATGTGTTTAGTAATTCTAAATTTGTCAAGTTTTATAAGGTTAATTTGATGCATATATTGTGTATTGTGTAATTCTCACAGTAAGATCGGCACTTCATATAGTAATCAAACCTTAATATATATGCAGCAAAATGTATGCATATCACTCTAAGCTAGATAAACACTATAAATAGCAATACATTGGTTCAGGACTGGTAGGTTATGTTTAAAAAAAATAGTTTTCCAAAAGATTTGTGATTTTGATGCTTTTTGGATTTCAGAGTTGTGGATGATAGATTGTGTACTTGTAGTATATATTCATGATACATTTAATAAAACATTGTTTTTAAAGATCTTAGTTCTGTGCGAAATCTTAGCTAATTTTCTCAAATTTTACAGTGCAAATATGTTAGAGTTGGACACCAGTAAGAGAATATTTTCTGTTCACCTATATAAACATGCATTAGCAAAAATGCAGAATGGAAGCTATAAAAATATCTTATAATCCACGTAAAATGACCTTTAAAATGAACATTAGGTTGGTGAGAAAGTAATTGCATTTTGCCATTCCTTTGGTTAAAAGTGCAACAACTTTGGCATCAGCCTAATAATATGAATTGCAAAAGTAATAAAATCATAGTAAAAATATTAGCTGTGGAATGCATATCTAGTTAAGATATAAATATCAATAATATTTTATGATAATATCATATAATATTATGACATTTATACACATGAATAGATTTAAAAATCTATGCTCTTTTCAGACGCAGAAATTCCCAAGCTACAGTTTTCGCCTCTTACTTAAAGTGTTCTATTCCTCCACTTTCCTATTTGCCATGCAGCTGCTATGATCCCCTTGTATATTATTAATCAGTTATTTTCTATCAGGACAAATACCTGCATATGAGGACCTTTTCATGCAACCTTAAAAAAGGATTCAGCCATGTTTAAATATTCCTAACCTTTGGGCATAATAAAGACCTTGCCATTGCTAATAAATACCAATTGTTATCATAAATACATATGAAATGAAACAATTAAAATATAAAATCATTTTAAAAACTACACTGTGGACTACTGTGGAAATTACTGCAAACTCAGGAACAAATACCACCGGATCTAAATAATGATCCCCACAGTGGTTTTTGGAGTTCACAACACACAAAAATGCTAATTATTTTTGGTTTTAGCAATCCAATTTTCTTTTTATTTTGCCACAATTTCTATGGAAGTAAGTTAGATCTAAATAAACAATTATTTCTCCAGTTAATGCATGTTGATGACTTATAAAACTAAGTTATCCTCCAAAGAGTAGTAGGATGAGAACATAAAATCTCGTTGAAGATGTTACAGAAAATGAGTGATTTTATTATTGTTCTGGGTATAAATTAGAGTAAGAATAATTTTTAAATATATTAAGTCTTATAACAATGACACATTTAAAAGTACAGGTTATAAAATAAGTAGCTCTAAATCAACAAATAAAAAAAGTTTGCTGCCAAAGAATATCTTAACTTACAGAACTTAAAAATATACACCTTAGCTCTGGAGTATTTTAGTTTTTTTTTTTTTAAGAACTTAATGAACATGGTTAGAAATCAAGATATTATTTTGAAGTATACGTTTACTTAAAGCTAATTTAAGCATATTTACTCCTCATTGAGTAAAATATAAGAAAAAAGTATTTATTCAAATAGAAAAGTCAGAATTTGAGGGTTATAACTTATTTGCTGTCCTAGATGCCATTAAAAAAGCTGTCAGAAAACTCTGGTCATCGAAGATAAAATATTTTTTCAGTAGATGTTTTGGTTATGTAGCTAGCTTTTGGATTCAGGGTTCTTATACCTTAAAACAGCTGTTGCATCTTAAAAATATTTTTGGAATCATTTTTGCATCTATGAGATAGTGTAGCTCTGGTTGAAGGAAGAAACCCAACTAAAAGTGTCTTAGAACACTTTCAACCCTGTAGGATTACAATTCCATTTAGCCTTCAGATATTTATTTCCCGTATGATATAAAAGCTACATCTAAAAATCTAAGTAAGTAAATCAGAATAAATATATTTTGAAGTCAAGAAGCTTTTATTTTCAATAGTATAACCTGACAGTCTTTTACTTAGCATCTGAATAGTACCTGGCATAATACTTAGAATAGTATAGACAACAATGGTGTCTGATTGTATGCAGAAAATATGCTTGGTCTCAATCAGAGTTTAAATGTCAATCTCCAAAATGTAATGAGTTTCACAATTGATTCATCATGCAATTGTCCAGAAACAATAAGTATATAGAAAATTTTCTATATACTCTCTCTCAGACAAAGGAGTTAAAAGATGTTTCATGCAAGTTGAGTCTTTTCCTAACTTCAGAGATTTTTTATAAGATAACATCTCTTCTGAAGACAGATTGATAATAACTTATGACTTTGAGGTCTTAGGCCAGCCTATGATATTATTGCCAGTTCAAAGAAAATTGTCTTTTGAATGACGTGCAATCTAACCTTCAACACTAATCATTTAGTAGGCCTAGCTAGTGAGAGTTCAGGTATTAAGAATACCCAGATTTCAGATGCTATTCTTTTAACTCCCTCTTCTTGAAAAACCACTTTATGTTTTAAGATTCATACCCAAACTCTATTAAAAAACGAAGGGTGAGTCAATGAACTTTGTTTTATGTTTCCATATTGAATTCTGTATATAAACACAGCAAGAATAAAACTTAGAAACATATTATGAATGTTTTATGGTCATTCAAAATCTATTTAATATAGTGAAAAAAATAGCCTATGTTTTTACAAGGTGGAAATTTATACAGCAAAAGTATATTTTTGTGTTTTAGTCAGTGTTTAAGAAAATCTTGCAAAATTGAAGATGTATAACCTTCCATCTAGACACTTGATTTAAAAATAATATTAAAGTATCACTTCACAGAACAAGTTTTCTCACTTGCATATGCATGTGATGATGGCAGATGGAGAAATGTCTAATGAAACCACTGATTAAAGACCAACTTCAAGGGTATTTGAAAGAAAGATACTTTAAAATATATAGATCTTAATTATTTTAATGTCTACTTCCAAAAGAAATCCAAAAGTCTCTGTCTTCGCATGTTTTCATTGAAGAGAGTTCTATTTTAATAAGAAATATGCATATATCCTTTTTAATGATTAATATAATTTTCTTCACAAATGGAGTGATAGAATTCTGACTAGTATTATATTTGCTTTACATTTCTTTTTAACACGTCTTTAGCCATAAATATTGGCAAACAAAGCTATTCATATTGACTAAAACATTTCATATACAGCTTCAAATATTTTGAGACAAAAATTCATCTAAAGGATTTGCTTCCTTTTTTAAAAATATATTAACATTTCCCTGTTAACTTATTTATTTATATCTTGCTTGATTGCTTTATTTTCAAGAAAGTGTCATACTATAAAGAGTACAATTACCTTCAATAAAAAATAACACAGCATGAGGATAAATTGCAACTATATCAATAGGAATTAGTAACTAGTATAGAAATACTATTCTTGCCTAGGGCAATAGTTATGGTTGAATTGAGTAGAAAATCCAAAGCAAGAAAAGAAAATCTGAATTCTAGTTAAATACTGTGGGAAAATAGAATTAAAAATAAAACTTTATCCCAGTTCAGAAATCCTCTGCAGAAAGGTAGTAGAGAAAAAAAAAAAAAAAAAACTTTTTATTATTGTACATGTAAACTTTACACTAGACTGTAATGAGCATCACAGGCAATCTGCTAGGAGATTACAAAAACAGAAATCTCAGTCTTATTAATAGCCAAGAAGATACAACCCGTTACCTATATGTTTTCAAAATACGAATTAACTTGCTCTCCAGTGAGAGGACTTGAAAACATCATTAACCCATTCTAAGTTTACCTGGTAATTAAAATGGCTAACTCTGTTAGCTAAATAGTTTTATCTGAAAATACACACACACACATACACATGCATACACACACACATTTTCTTATGACAGTAGGTAGTTTTGCAACTTGGGGCAAGGTGGTCACCATGGAAATTAGGTTCCTATTCATCCCCTGAAACTGGCAGATAGGGGTGCTATCATCCTGGATGGTTGTATGTTAAAGAGATTGCTCCCAGGTTCTTAAGAAAGACATTATTGGGTCATAAAAGGCCAACAGACAAAGGCCTATGTAGTCTTTAGAAGGATTTATATGCATTTCGAAGAGTTGGGAAAATACACATTTTCCAAGATAAAATCCTCTGAAAAAACAAAAAAGAGATAAAAATATTTCATTTCCAACAGGAAAAATTATACCTCTTATTTCAAACTACTAAGATTTATTTAAAAAAAATCATTAAAAGAGAAATATTGATTTTTTTTTTTTTTTCGAGATGCAGTCTCGCTGTGTCTCCCAGGCTGGAGTGCAGTGGCGCAATCTCTGCTCACTGCAACCTCGGCCTCTCAGGTTCAAGCGTTTCTCCTGTCTCACCTTTCCAAGTAACTGGGACTGCAGGGACGCGCTGCCACGCCCAGCTAATCGTTTGTATTTTAGTAAAGACAGGGTCGAGGTTTCACCATGTTGGCCAGGCTGGTCTAGATCTCCTGACCTGATGATCCACCCACCTCGGCCTCCGAAAGTTTTGGGATTAACAGGCGTGACCCACCACACCCGGCCTAATTATCATTTTTTTTAATTATAAAATCAAACTTGCAAAGCAAGTTTACTATGTCCCTTAATTCTTAAATATATGTAAATTTGGAAATGTATTCATTATTTCCACAAGAGCTGCTGTAAATGCCCAAGCGGTTCACCTGCTCACTGCCTAGAAAAGGCCAGATCATCAAGACAGGAATTGCAATGGCAAAAGAGTAATTCGTGCAGAGCAGACATTATGGGAGACCAGAGTTTTTATTGCTCAAATCAGTCTCTCCAAGCATTGGAGAACCAGAGGTTTTAAGGATCATTTGGCGAGTGTGGGCTTGGAAAGTGGGGAGTGCTGACTGATCGGGTTGAAGATGAAATCGTTGAAGTGAGTTCTTGCGGAGTTCTGGGTGGGATCGTAGAACTGGTTGAACCAGATTATCAGTCTGAGTGGTGTCATCTGCTCTATGGAAATGCAGGGTCTGCAAAAGATCTCAAGCACTAATGTTAGGTTTACAATAGTGATATTACTCCAAGGAGGAATTTGGGGAGGTCCAGACTCTTGCAGTGGGAGGCTGCATGGCCCCCAAACCTTGAGATATCCCATCTTGTAGCTAACTTGTTAGTCCTACAAAGGCAGACTGGTCCCCAGGCAAGAAAGAGTTTTTTGGGAAAGGGCTTTTATCTATTTTGTCTCAGGCTTTAAACTATAAATGAAATTCCTTCCCAAGGCCAGTTTGGCCTACACCCAGGAATGAACAGAAAGTTTAGAGGTTAAAAGGAAGATGGGGTCAGTTAGGTCTGATCTCTTTCAGTGACATAATTTTCTCAGTTATAATTTTGCAAATGTAGTTTCAATGCTATCCTTAATTTAAACACTGTCAAATTTATTCTGTTCATTGGATATTTAAATACAGATCCAAAGATCCTTTGCAGTTTATGAATTTTCCTTCACCATATTCAAGAAGACTTATGTTAAGGAATTATGGGGGAAAAAAGGAAGCCGTCCCTTGTAATTATTGATTTCTGAGATTTGAACTGATTAGTAGTTCATTTGGGGACCAATCTAATCAAGTCTTAGAGATTGTGAACTGAGTAGATTTTCCAGGAGGTACTTTGCTGATGAAAGTGAGGTTAGACGTTCAATTCTTAATGAAAACTGAAGAAATATTAGATATCTATAAGTTAGTTTCATTTATCTTACAAATAAAATAGCAACCCTGATTATTTAATGCACTTTTCATAGATGAGACGATGACTAGTACCTACATTTCTTAACTGAGCAGTATTTCCTCATTATACCACATCGCCCCTTCATCGACGTACATTCCTGATACTACAGTAGTCATCCCCATTATCAGGTGATATGGTCCAAGAACCCCTAGTGCATGCCTGAAACCTCAGGTGGTACCGAATCCTGTATACACTATGTTTTTTTCCTATACATACAAACCTATGATGAAGTTTAATTTGTAAATTATGCACAGGATGTGATTAACAACAATAATAATAAAATAGAACAGTTATAACAGTATAGTAAAATAAAAGTTATGTGATACGGTCTCTCTCTCTCTCTGCCAAAATTATGTACTGTACTTACTCTTCTTCTTCCTGAATCTGGGTAGCCATTCCTTGCTTCCAATAACTGGGTTAGTGACACTCATTTCAGGTAATTCTTTGCTGAAGTCTGTGTACATTCAATGCTCTCTGGAAAAACACCTTGCTACCAATTGGAACATGCTGTCTGTTCATGTCTTCTCCTCATAAATTTAATGCTGGTTCCATTTTAACTAATTATTTATCATGCACTTTGGTTTAACATTTGCAATTTGAAGCCTGACAGCAAAACTAGAAAAACTTTCTTTATTCTTCTTCACAATTCTATAGATAGAAGATTCTTACGGTAGCAACCTCTGCACAGGATTTTTCTTTCTTTCTTTCTTTGTTAGTCAAGAACTTTTGGACAGACACGGTGGCTCTGTAATCCCAGCACTTTGGGAAGCACAGTCAGCTGGATCACCTGAGGTTGGGAGTTTGAGAACAGCCTGGCCAACACGGTGAAATGCCATCTCTACTAAAAAAAAAAAAAAAAAATTAGCCAGGCCTGGTGGTGCACATCTGCAATCCAGCTACTAGGGAGGCTGAGGCATGAGAATAGCTTGAACCTGGGAGATGGAAGTTAGTGAGCCAAGATCATACCACTGCACTCCAGCCTGGGCCACAGAGCAAGACTCCATCTCAACAAACAAACAAACAAAAACCCTTTCTACTTTTTACCTAAAGGAAGCACTTTAAAAATTCTCTTCAGCACTCCAAATTGCATCACCCCTCTTGCACTTTGGGACCATTATTAAGTAAAATGTGGGTTACTTGACACAAGCACTGCAATCCCTAATCATCAAAAGGGCTGCTAAGTGGCTGATGAGCCAGGAGAGTGCATATGTGGCTACACTGGACAAAGGGTTGATTCAGGTCCTGGGCAGGACAGAATGGGAAGCACAAGATTTCATCACACTAATCAGAAAGGTGTACAAATTAAAACATATGTATTCCTTTATTTCTGGGACTTCTCATTTAATACTTTTGGACTGTGGTTGACCATGAGTAACTGAAGCAGTAGGACACAAAATCACAAATAAGGGGGAATTACTGCATATCTCTTAACCCCTCACATAACCCCAAATGGAATCACAAGTTTAATGTTCAATGCATTGAAATAACTCTATAGAACTGAATAATAGCTTAGTATATTCTGTGACAACGTATTCAAGAGTTTTAACATATCGTTCCATTCTCAGAATTTTCCCACTAGTCAAAATTCTTAGAATTTCTCTCCGGAATATATTATTCTTTTTTAGTTTTTATGATCTGCAATGAGTTCAGGAGCCATGGCCTTTGATGTATATGCAGACTGCCTAGCAAGATTTAAGTTTTTAGGCATATTTAATATGATATGTTATTATATATGCACATGTGTATTTACATAAAATATCACTAAAAACATCAAAGGTTATTTATTGGGAGAAGGGTGAAGAGATAAAAGAAACAGTGAAAGCATATCAAAATAACTTTCTTCAATGCAACAGCATTCCTCCGGATCTGTATTAATGGTGCAACACCGCTGGGCCATAGCTGGCTGCAGTGCTTAAGTGAGGATATGATATGGATTTGCTAAAAGTACTTCAGTTTGAAATAGGTTCTGTAATTCCTAGTTATTGATAGTATAGTTTGTAACATTATTTTTATTCAACTCTGACCAATGGAAAATTAAAACAACTTTGATCACTTTGGAAATTCTAGGCTTGGCTTTTCATTTGTAACTATCAATTATTTAAAGAATAGTTTAAAAGGGCTCTTGGAGCTCTTTTTTGGGGGAAAATTACAGTAATTTAGGTAGTAAATGTGAATGATCCCAAGTCTTTAGTTCCATATGGAATAAAAATGCTTTATAAAACAGTCACATTGCCATCTACTGACAGCTTTTTATAAGAGAACCAACATTTTCTCATTAGCCCAACTGTCTGACTATGCACTTAAATGATCTATTACTTGACATCTGGCAGTACAAAAAAGGGGGGAGCATAGTGTATCCCTTACTCCATACCTCTACTTGAAATAATCTCGCCATTCACAGCAACCATTTCAAGCTATTCAATGTTTCACTTTCATATGCTATAATTAGATACATTTATTAATGGCATTATTGCATAGTATTTCATAGCTGGTAAAACTGTTTTTAGGAAAGTGACTACAGAGGGTATGTTAATAAATCTGCCCTGCATGTACAGTACATTGGGACTTGCTAATAGGATTTTCATAATAACAGCATTTATCTCACAGCACATTTTATAATACCAATCACTATATAACAGCAGTGTCGCTATTACATTATGTGAAAAATAGGATTTGTGTTAAGTGCATGCATTCTAACCTGAAACACAAAAGTACAATGGTGCTTGAATTACTTCTGCATCAAACCATTTGCTTTCACATCCTTTTTTTTAGAAACTTTTTTGCTTCTGCCAGAGTTGATATAAAAAACACATCTAGTGCTATTATAAAAAGATCAAAAATTTACATCTGTACTTCCAATGAACTAGTAGCTCTAAAGTGCAGCATCCCGATTAACAGTAACTATGACCTTATGGATGGTAATAACCAAGTCTTACTATAGTTAGTAGTGATCAGCTCACATACCAAATGCAATTCACTTCCCAATTTAATTCTTAGAACTGTTATTAAGTATCTTTCTTCCATTTTCCAAGACTCAGAGCATACAATTAAACTTGAATTTTAAGTTACAGTATTATCTTTCCACAAAAGTCATGAGTACTTATATCAGTTTTTCAGATAACCACATGCTGTGCATGTTTTATAACTTGAAAAAAAGGAAAAAGAACATACACACATTTTGGCCAGTCATAATAATAGCTTGCAAAATAATTAATCCACAAAAGCTGAGCTATGAGCCTTTTGAAATGATAACTATGTAACTCAGTTGCTCATAATCTTTGCAAACAGCGAGGACTTTCTTTTAATCTCAAATTGCTTAGAATAGCTTAAATATATTTAAAATTGATTTAGGAGACATATAGTTAGCTTATTGTTTCACATGTTTTTACCTGAAATTAATAAATGAATGGAGAACATACATTATTGCAGAATTGAAAGCCATGTACTATTCAAGTAGGGCACACCATCATATATTTTGTCATAACTGGCTCTACCTGGATTTATTATGAAACAGAGTGAGTTAAAGGTTTCCTTGACTGAAGATCCAAGAAAGCAGAACATTCTGCTCTGAGAACTCCAGCTGAGTTTGAATAAGAAATCATTCAAGAAGAGATGAAAGGCCTAGATTTTGCTGCCTTTCAACTAGTTCTAAATTAATGTTAAAGATTTTTGCTACATTTCCTGACCTTGCAAAATAGAGTATTTCCAAATGATAATTCAGTTATAGTCACTATTCAAAAAATCAAGATAGAAAGACATTTAGGCTTTCCTTTCCCCTCATGCAATTCACTTAATGCAAAAAGAAAATGTGTAGATTATAGAACAACTCCATTAAAAGAACTGATTTATTTCATATAAACTCTATACTGAATTTTTGTACTTAAACTATATATTTTTTTACTTTATACTGTGTATTTCATATTAAAACTATTATATTTGGAATATAAAAGTATTTTAAATTCAATATTACAGTTAACCACAAAAGCAAAAATACCAAGGAAATCAAAACAACAGAAAATTTTGTGGTGACAGACAGAAGTTTGAACTGGTAAGAGTGAGTGTTGACTTTAAATGGGCAGAAGTCAGCCCATAAAAAAATAGAAGCGGTCTATGTGAGCTCTGCTTCTGTTTCTCTCCAGAAACTATATTAAAACAAAAGGTGCCTGTCCTCACCTATGAGGATTCAGAGCTCTGATACAAAGTATCTTCAAGAATAAAATTAGAACAGCAAAGGCATCCTGTGCTTATGGGTAGCTGACATAATGTGGAAAAAATTTGGAAAGCTACTTTCCTACACCTTCTCCTTCAAACTCCCTGAATGGTGGATTAGTACCTATTGCAGAGATACTAATTCTAAAGCTAAATTTTCTTGGGAGTCAAGGGGTGAAACAAAAAAGGATTTGCTTAATGGGGTCAGCCATTATTAATGGTTTAT
Organism: Sapajus apella; assembly: GCF_009761245.1. Taxonomy (NCBI): domain Eukaryota; kingdom Metazoa; phylum Chordata; class Mammalia; order Primates; family Cebidae; genus Sapajus; species Sapajus apella. Next base: position 8,947,679 of record NW_022436967.1, read on the forward strand.
TGATGACTGGGGTTTTCCCCCCTGGGGCTCATCCATCTACCTTTTCCCAAAAATTCCTTTAGCGCATTAGAGTTGATACTTTATTTCTGATTTTCATAAGCATTGACAGAGTTGCTTTTATTCCTAAGGGAACATAAACTCCTAGATACAAATAACAAGACACTTGAGAAGGACACTACTGCTTTTGTCAGAAGTAGAGTTACTAAAACATATTTATCAAGATTTAAAACTAGCCAGATAAACTAAAGAAGAAATGGGAAGATATTATAAAGATGCAGCAAGAGTAGGAAAAAATACAAAATAAATAGAACATATGATATACAGTAGATGAATAAAATAGGTAGAATTAAGTTATATGGATAGAAATGAGAAATGTATTAGTAAATTGGAAGATCGGTCCAAGAAAATTTCTCAGAGACAGAAATAATTAAAAAAATATAAAAGATGAAAAGATAAGCTAAGAAATAGGGAGATTAGAGACCAAAGTGCTAATACTTAGATAACATATTTATTTCAAAAACATAAGAAATAAAAATGAAGAGTGGTACTCAAAGTAATAATGAATATACATTTCCCAGATTATTTTTAATAAAAGATATCCCTGTTTGAAAGGATCCTGAAAGTGCTAAAGAGAAATGATGAAGAAAACTCATATTTATATTTTGCAGGGGAATTATAGAATATCAGAAAGTGCAGAAGGCTTAAATAGAAAGAGTGCATGATAAGCAAGCCTCAGGGTGTGAATGACATCAGAGCTGCAAGCAAGGTGCCAAGAGTTAGCGCTAACGATTGTGTAAAGAAAACTTATGAAAATCATGAAAATAAGATCGAGAGACTATAGAAACATTGTTTATCAAGCTCACTCAAAGATTATTTCATCATCTAGGGTAATGCATTTTTGTTTGAATTTTACTATTAATTAAAGTGTTGAGACTTTCAAAAGTTGTACATTAACTCCTTATTATTTGATAAAGAGGTAATACTCATTTTAAAAGCCTAACCTCCAACATATGGTTTTTACTGTTCTTTCAGGCATTAACCAATACTATATTTAAACTTTAAAATACTATAAAATCCCAGTTCCTAAAATGCTTTGGGAAACAGCTTTGCTCCTTTACTGGTTCAATCATTAATGAGTTAATAAATCTTTGAGAAACATCCATTTCATATTTGTATTTCAGTAATTTTAACTTGTGAAAATTATGCTTTGGCATCTGGAATCTGGAAGTGATATTTTGTAAGAAAAGATATTTACAGAATCTTTTGTATGTCTACATCTTCCATAATCCGGAATATTTTTCTTGAAAAAAACTATGCTTAAGATCTATGGGAATGATATTTGTTCCTTCTATAGGAATTTGTAAAGATTAAATAAAATAATACATATAGAGTACTTACCACAATACATGACTGAATGAGCACTCAACAAATGTCAATATTGTAACTTTCACTCTTAAAAATGACCAAAAGAAATATGTAACTTTGCCTAAAAACCATTTATGTAGCAACATAGACTTGGAAAAATTCAGATCCTTAGGAGCCAGAGAGAAAGCTTTAGAAATCTCTGTGGCATATTTATGTTTTTTTTTCCTGCACCTATATATACTTTGATATTTAATAAAAATAGTATTGAGTATGAATTATTTACTTATAGTTGAACACTTTGAAATTATCCAGTTAAATATCTGTCAGGCACCAAAAAGCATGTGATATCTGTTGTCTTGTTTAGTTTCTATTGAAGCTTAAATGTATTAAGTAATGTCTCTGGCTGTTCCAGAAGAGTTCTCATTTCTTTGGCTCGCAAATTAGAAAGTTGGTAATTTTAAAAGCTTATTTTATGAAGAAAGGAAGAATTCAAGTTTCCAGAAAATACAAAGAAATCAGAATTGTAGCACAAAAAAAAAAAAAAAAAAAAAGAGTTAAAGATTGCATTAGCTTTAGGAAATTTATCAGGTAGATATTACAGTGAAAAGGTCAAACTAAAGAAAGAAAGTCCGCTTCACGTGTGTGTGTGTGTCTATGTGTGTTTTCAAAGAATATTTGAGTCTTTTGCTTCTCAGGTAACATAACTATTATGTGTTTATTCAAATGGATTTTTTCTTTCAGGTTAAAATGTTTTAAGGCATATAAGTGTAGTTAAATGGATATTCCAAAATTACACTACTGGCATTTCTGAAAACTGCTTTAATATTGAGAATACAATGCAAATGGTACAATATGTAACCGTAACTGATGTGAAATTACCAAGCAAAAATCATGTCTGGTTTTATTTCAGCATGGAACAGTGAACATTTTTAGTGACTAAATCTTAAACATTAATAAAACCAGAAAGAAACTCAAAGAGCAGAGGAATAGAGTATAATCCTACTTTTAGATGGATAGATTATATGATTATACATTGACATAGATAATACATGCATGTAGATGTGTGTATATATACATAGGTAATAGATAGATATTTATGTCACACTATTAATTCCTGAATAGATACAAGATGAAATAAGACAATTAGTGTTGCTAGCCTTTTCAAGCATGTTTTTCTATACTTTTACTCCCATAAGGTGAAAGTCTACTTTGATTTAGATAAAATATTAAATGAAAGGCAGAGAAAAAGTGTCTCTTTGATGCAAAGTAATTTTTTGGCATACTAAGTGAAAACATTGGTAAACAAAATTGGGCCACATTTCAGAATAAGAAACAAGAAAACAGAACTAAGATACAGGCATATCTTGGCGATATTACCATTCGGTCCCAGGCCACTGTAATAAAGCAAATATTGCAGTAAAGTGAGTCACACATTTTTTGTTTGTTTGTTTTTCAATGCATATAAATTTTATGTTGGCATCACTCCTAATGAGAAAGCCAGGCACTGACTTCTCCTTTTTAGTTAGAAAAGTTTGAATGGCATCTTCTTTCAATAGAAAGCTGTTTCTTCTACATTAAAAAACTGTTTAGTGTAATTATCTTCCTCAATGATCTATCCTAGATCTTCTGGATAACTGGCTGCAGCTTCTACATCAATAGTTGCTGCTTCTCCTTGCACTTTCATGTTACATTATTTCCTTCAGCATTATGAGCCAATATCTGCTAGCTTCCAACTTTTCTCCTGCGGCTTCTTCACCTCTCTCAGCCTTCATAGAATTGAAGAGAGCTAGGACTTTGCTATGGACTAGGCTTTTACTCAAAGGAATACTGTGGTTGGTTTGATCTTCAATCCAAACCACTAAAACTGTTTATATCAGTAATAAAGCTGTTTCACTTGATCATTCATGTGTACGCTGGAGTAGCATTTTTAATATCCTTCAAAATTTTTTTTCTTTGCATTCACAAATTGGCTAACTGTTAAGAGGCCTAGACTTTGGCCTACTTTATTTTTTGATATGCCTTCTTCACTAAGCTTAATCATTTCTACCTTTTCATTTAAAGTGGGAGATATGTGATTCTTCATTTCATTTGAACACTTAGAGGACACTGTAGGGTTATCAATGAGCCTGATTTCAATACTGCTATATATCAGGAAATAAGGAAGTCCAAGGAAATGAAGAGAGACAGAGGAACAACCACTCAATGTAGCAGCCATAACACACAAACATTTATTGATTAAGTTCGGTGACATAAGAGCATGGTTCATGGCACCCCAAAACAATTACAATAGTAACATCAAGTATCATTGATATTATTTGCATATTTTTCCCCTCCAAATCCTATGTTGAAATGTGATCCCAAATGTTGGAGATGGGGCCTAGTGAGAGGTGTTTTTGTCATGGTAGTGAATCCTTCTTGAATGGCTTTGTGTCCTCCCTGCAGTTATGAGTTTACATGAGATCTTTTTGTTAAAAAGAGTCTGGCTTACCCCACTCTCTTGCCCCCTACCATGAATTAAAGCTCCTGAGGGCCTCACCAGAAGCAGATGCTAGTGCCATGCTTTTTGTGCAGCTTGCAGAACTGTTAGCTAAATAAGCATCTTTTCTTTATAAATTACTGTATTTGTCCATTCTCATGCTGCCAGGAAGAAATACCTGAGACTGGGTAATTATAAAGGAAAGAGGCATAATTTACTCAGTTCTGCAGGGCCAGGGAGGCCTCAGGAATCTTACAATCATGGTGGAAGAAGAAGCAAACACGGCCTTCTTCACATGGTGGTAGCATGAAGTGCTGAACAAAAGGGGGGAAACCCCTCATAAAATCATCGGATCTCGTGGCAACTCAGTCACTATTATGAGAAACGTGGGGAAGTAACTGCCCCTATGATTCAATTACCTCCCACCAGGTCCCTCCCACAATACATGGGGATTATAAGAACTACAGTACAAAATGAGATTTGAGTGGGAACACAGCTAAATCATATCAATTACCCAGCTTCAGATATTCCTTTATGGCAATGCAAAATGAAATAATATAATCACCGATACCAGATCATCATAACAGATATGTTAATAATGAACTATCAAAAATATGGTGAGAATTACCAAAATGTGCAGAGGCACAAAGTGAGCACATGCTTTTGGAAATATGGCATGAATAGACTTACATGATGCAAGGTTGCCACAAACCTTCAACTGTAAAACATGCGGTATCTGTAAATTACAAAAAAGCAAACAGCAACAAAGGAAGTATACCTGAATCTCTTCAACATTATAGTTATGACATCATTTGTTTATGGAGACCAGATTTAACACATCAACTGAAACCTCACATGGCAACTGTTAAAGTGACAGAGAAAGCACCTGCTTCTAGTTGTAGTCAATTCTAGAAAAACATTTTTGTGAAGGTCATAAATATGCTTCACATTCTATTTCAGTAACATATTTATATTGTTATTGTATTTGAATTATAATTCATTTGCATGTTCTCCATTGTCAAAATGAATTTCAGATTTAGATAGGAAAAAAAGAAATTACTTGCTGTGGAAAAAATAAATCTTTAGTATTTAATTGGATATATAATGATAATATCTGTAAAACTAATAGCAAAATTCAAATATGCTTTTATTGAAAAGTTCTTTAGCACTCGCTTTTATCATGTCTCATTTTCTCTGATGTACTAGACCTAAATTGCCACTTATAATGTGTGATGAACATACAGAAACTTACATGTTGCCTTTTGTTTTATCTAGAAGCAAGTAGATTGTACAAATAGGCTTGATTGCTCTGTGATAGAAAATGTGACCATCTGTAACAATTCATATTGTGAACTTATTACATAGATAATTATTATGATTAGTGTTACAATTCAGCAATCAGAAATCTGTACAGGATCCAAAGGAACACAGCAGGATAATACTCTATCTAAATGGGCTCAGGAAAAATGCAATTTATTTGACACACTCCACAAGAGAGGCAGAATCAATTGGACATATAACGTAATCATTTTTCTCTCCCTCAGCAGCTTGGCACAGGAGCCAGCATCATGCATGGAAGGGAGTATGCCATACAGAACCATGGTTATCGCATCTGCATGAGAATAGATCAACCCTTGGGTGCACTCAAAGTATTACTGGAGCTTCCTTCATTCAGACAGGACAGGTTTTCCTAAAGATGCTCTCCTTTTATATCACACAGGACACACATTTCACCTTCAAGTGCTATCTTCATGTCACTCACTTAGGAAATTAAACTTCCTCATTTCTCTACCTCTACTTGGTTTCAAACGCAGCAATAACAGTTGGATTAAACTATATATTTTGCAAGAATAATCTAACCTCCCTCCTTGCATTCTTCGTGACTGACCTATGATCTATTCTTTGAAAACCAGTAAATCATATTCTGAGAATTATAAGCTTATTTAAAAATGTTTAACACTGAATGGTCTTCTGAGCTTGAAAGACATGAAAACTTTTACTACCATGCTGATAAAATATGTAATTGTTCAATTTCTGAAAAGCTGTTGCATTGTCTCTAGTTAATCCACATCTGCTAGATTAAATAAGATATGGCATAAGGGAGCTTGGTGGGAGGTAGAGAAGGGGAAGGCAAAGGAGTCCTAAAGACATGCAGGTGGAAAATTGTTATCCCAAACATCTGGACCTATTTACTAGGTACTTGCCACCCTGGGCTAGATACATGCTCCATTTACAAAGTCCCTTACTAGAAAACACATTTTTTAAAAAAGGAATGTCTTATTGCATAAAATACCCAAATATGAAAATATTAACTTTCAAAAATAATCAAATATGTAATCATTAAGATGGAGCATCATTTTTTGCCACTTAATGGAAAATTAAAAGGATATGTAAGTGATCAATACAAGTTTTTGAAGAAATATTAATTTCAATATTTATTTTTTATTCCTAAGCTCTGTATTCACAAAAAAATGACATTAAAATAGAACTTCATTATATACCATTCTCTTCAAGATATTTTATACATATTTACTGTCTGTTTGGTGCCACATATTCCAGGCACCATTTTATTAAAATTATTTATGTAGTTAAGGAGTGAGTGATTATATATCATGTCACTTCTTGGTTTTCCTTTTTTCTTTATAGAACATATTAATTTTGAATGCACATGGCATACTTTTTATAGGTATAAAAAGAACTGACAAATGCAAAACATGACTGCTTCCATAGCCGTTTGCTTTCTCCATTTGGAAGATACTAAATATAAATGTGCCTTTTGTTTTCAAAAATATTCTATTGACATTTTCTTTGGTTTTTATTTTTGTAAAAATCATACTATTGTTGAAAATAGTATGAATCTTTCATCAAAGCAATATTCTTGTTTTCCCGTATTCCAAATCGTCAGTCTCCAGAGTTAACCAAATTCAAAATTTTTACCTGTTTCTTCTTTTACTTACTTTTGTATTTTCTAAATCACATTCATATTCTGTTCTTTCTTTAGTATTTAGTCCTACATAGTATCTAAGGGCCTCCAAAAGTGGAAAGTAGAAGAGAAGAATTGGCCTTTTGTAACCTGCCTTCTTCGTGTCAAAGCACATATACATAAACACATGCATAAACCTATACATATGCGCACACACACACACACACACACACACACATGCATACATGCTTTCTTCCAATATAATTATATAACGGTTTAAGTTAATATTTGCATTATTGTGACTATGCAAATATTATTTGTAGCTAAGCTAAGTAAAATATTCCATATAGTATCACTACATTATCATTACGTTTTATATTTTGCTCAACTCTTCATTGCCCTGGTGTTAATTTTTTCATTTGGTTCTTCTCCAGTGTGGCCATCAGTATTTCATTCACAATCAATCTCTACCTACTCAATGAATCAAACACATTCATGTACTCTTCAGTTTAAATTTCTTCGAGACGTCTCTCCTGAGATCTTCAGTACTCAGCTTCAATCTGAACCATGTGCTTTCTAGAATCATTGCTCACTGGTCAACCTGGAACTTTCTTCCCTTGACCATCAAATTGGGAATTTCTTTCATTCCTCATCCATGGGAAGTCCTTCTTTTCAGGGTCCTCATTCTCTTTCTTGTTTTTCTCATGCTACTAAACAGAGCACACACTCCAGTAGCTTACTGAGAATGTGTATGTGCATCAAAACCTTGAGTACATGAAAATCTTTTTCTTCAACCTTCACAAATCTTTCATAGTCTGGCTAAATATACATCATCTTGTCTTAGAATTTTTAAGACACTATTTCACATTCTTCTAGCTTTTAGTAAGTCTGAGGACATTTTATAGTATTTTTTTTTGTAGGTGACATGTTTTTGTTTATTCTTTCTTTAAGAATTTAGGAACTTTATACTCATTGTGAATTTTTAAGATGACTGTTGCTGGAGGTGTTTTTAAAAACCATTGCTCATAATATTCTTTGTATCCTTCTGAAAACTATTATTCAGTTATGAAACATTTGCATAAATTTAAAATATAAATTTTACTTCCTTTTTTGTTTTATTTTTCTGGAATTCGCCTTATTAGATGGTACTACTGAATGGATACTTCTAATCTGGATATGTTTTTTTCTACTGTATTTCCTTGTCTTTTGCTGTTTTAGCTTTCAGAAAAATTTCAATTTTTATCTTTATGCACAGACACAAAGATATTTTCTCTATATAGCATTCTCTATAAATTTTATTTCCCCTGAATTCATTTATTTATTTTTTCTTTGTTAAGACTTATTTTATGTAGATGCTTTCATCAAACATCTGATGATTCTTGTTCATCCCTATATATGTAAGAGAGAGGGACTAAAAGGAATTTTCAACTACCCTTACTTACAAATTCTGAAATTAAATGAAATAAACATATTTTGACTACCTAATCCACATTTTGTAAGCTTTCATAGTAAATATATAACTCGATGTATTTTCTTACCTGAAGAGATTATCCTAATTGAAAAAAAAAACATGAACAATTAAACACCACATGAGATGAAATAAATAAAATTTTCATTTTGTTTTGTTTTTGTTTCTTATCAGTTGGGAGCTATCAAATCTGGAGCACATGATTTACTCTTGCCTCTGAATATTAAAAAAAATAGACATCCAAGAAGACTATTTTTATATTAAGATTTATACATAAGATGAGGCTTTATATGATAATAATAAAACAGTGTGCAATTAGAGTGATATCTGTGATTGACTTTCTAACATTCTGGCTGCACTAAATGACTTATCTCTGCCAATATGGCTATCTTATTCCCTTTGACAGTGACTTGTTTAGCAGTGAGCATTCAAATTAACAAAAGTCCTGTGTGCAGTTTCAATTCTCCTTAGATAACATGGGATGAGATAGTCTCTTTGTCTGGATATTTTCATATTTTGATATTTTATCTGAATCTGCAGTATTCCTGCATCCAGAAGCACAAAGCCAAAATAGCCTCATATTTTTTAGTACATCATTGGACCAATAAGTCAAGAGTCCTGGATTAATTGTACATTACTATTGTATTAGATAATATTCTTTTATTGAATCAATTTGGGTCATGCATTCAGCTACAGGCATTTCAGCCAACACAATAAATTTCTTTATATTTAATATAAAGAACATATTCTCAAAGGACAACTTACTATAAGATCAAAAAAATACAGGAAGAAATTAAAATACTTGTACTAGTAAGTATAAATCCCATGTTGCTTTCAGTGCAAATAGCAAAGGTCTATTCACACTTTGTGGTACAATAAAACTAATTTAGTTAATTGAAGAGGTGACTATGAGAGTGTTTCGGGTTACAGCAGTGTTTCACTTTGTACATAAATTTGAAGATAAACAATTGAATAAAGATCCTTTCAGAAAGTTTTAAAGATGCGATCCTGTATATAAAATTTTAGAGGAAAGATTTTTAGATAGTAGGATTATTATAAAAGTAGTAATTTTGTTAACATTTTTAAAATAGAATCATTTTCTTTGGTTTTATTTAGTGCAATATAACTATCTTTAAGTTACTACTGAGACATGGATTATTTTTTGTCAATTTTTAAAGTGATTGCATTACTGTAATTTTACAAAAATTAAAATTAATTTTATTTTTAAAATTTTCAAATGATGCTTATGAATATTACTATATTTAATATCAAAACAGTTCTAAAATGAAATAAGACCATAGTACTATGATTGATATTATGCAGATCAAAAAATAATGCAGGAAGACATTTAAATACTTGTACTAATAACTAGAAATCTCTTGTCACAAGCCATGTTATCTGGTGATCATCTATTTCAAAGCTTGATAAGCTTCTATGATGCCCTCAGCACATTATAATGAGTATGACTAAAATATTCTTTTCAAAATAAATCTTAATACTAAAGACAATATTCTGCCTTCTGTTTGCTTCTTCATTTTCTTGTCAGGCGTAGATTAATTTTGAGAGGGAATCTGAAGGTAGATTAGATAGTAATCCAGCAAAAGCTATGCAGAACGGCGCATGTTTCAATTGCAGCAAATACATAGTCTTAAATAAAAACCCTATATTACTGTTAGCAACAAAATCACAGAGAGTAATATAGTAGAAATGCTGATTCTATATCCAGGAACCTGTCATCTTGAGGGATTTAACCATGGTAAAATTTAATATCAACCAATTTGGAGTTTTACTTAATATCTTCTTCCTAAAGAGTGGAAAATACAGTTTTGTGGGGAAATGACACTAAATATGTCTTTGTATATCGTAATATACACTCTATCAGTAAGGCTTTTATTTGAACCACAGGATATTGCCAAGAAATAACCATCTTGGGCCTACAAATGGCAATTTCATCTGATTCAATCTGGTATTTTTTGGCCATAATTTTTACTAAAAAAAAACTGAGAAAAGATGGAATAAGATCAAATTATCAGCTTAATTTACAGGATTTAAACTTTTTAAAATAATTCTTATATACACAATGAATAATTTTAATTTAAGTTTTAGTTTATGTCTCACTAAAGGAAGACTCATACCATAGAATCATAACCATAAGTTTAAAAAGCCTACTTAAGTACTTTCTTTCATATGGATGACAAGGTTTCTGTTAGAATGTCACATCAAAAAAGTATTTTGCAAAATTTAGTATGTAACACTAACACGAAAACATAAGAATGCAAGTGTTTATTTTATGCTATAACATCACCAAATCCACAAATAACATCTTTTTAAAGAATTAAATGGCTCTTAGTGAAAGGAATCCAGGAGAATGACAAAACTAAATTCAGAAAACAAACTTTCAATTATAGTCTAGAATTAATTTTTGTTTTAATATTGAAATAAAACCTTTTCCTACTGCTCAATGCATTTCTAATCTCCTCCCAGTGCTGGAGCTTTCTAGTTGATAGGCACTTTATAGTGTTCTTATATTATGTTTTATATCAAAATACGATTATGCTTTTAGTGACTCATGGTAAAGGGAACTAAAGGAGGAAAAAGCCTACATAACCAGTAAAGATTTTAACAGTTTATTTGACACTTTATAAATTATAAACTTATGTCCTTTTACTTTTTTTTATTATTATTATTGAGACAGAGTCTCACTCCATCACTGGGCACCAGGCTGGAGAGCAGTGACGCGACCTCGGCTCACTGCAACCTCCGCCTCCCAGGTTCAAGCAATTCTCCTACCTCAGCCTCCTGAATAGCTGGGACTACAGGCACGCACCACCACGCCCAGCTAATTTTTTTGTATTTTTAGTAGCGACAGGGTTTCACTATGTTGGCCAGGATGGTCTCCATCTCTTGATCTCGTGATCCGCCCACCTCAGCCTCCCAAAGTGATGGGATTACGGGCGTGAGACACCACGCCCTGCCCTTTTACTTTACTATAATAATGATATCCGTTTTATAGCACTCTAAGTTTTACAAAGATTTTAATTTAAATTAGAGTATCTCATTTAGTGTTTTTTGCTTTTGTTTTTGTTTTGTTGTTGTTTATTTTTTTTAAGACTGGGTCTCACACTGTCACCCAGGCTGGAATGCAGTGGCATGACTACAGCTCACTCCCTCCTCAAACTCCTGGGCTCAAGGAGTCCTCCCACCTTACCCTCCCGAGCAGATTAAACTACAGACACACATCACAATGCCAAGCTATTAATTTTTTTTTTTTTTAAGGCAGAGTCTCGCCATCTTGCCCATGCTGGTCTCAAACTCCTGGGTCTATGTTTTTATTTTAAGGTTTTACATTATACTTAACTGAGAACTATAATAAAATAAGTTTTAAGAAACGATTCAAAATTCTACACAGAACATAAAAACTACTAAAAATTTCCTTTACTGTTCATAAACTTAATCACAAAATAAAACTTGTAAATAAAATAAATATAATTTTATATTTATACAAAAAAGCATTAAAGATACCCCTAGTTTTAAATATTTTAATTACTCTTTTATTAAGAGTAATTTTTATACCATAAAACTTACACTTAAAGAGTACAATTTAGTGGTTCTTTGTAATTTCAGAGAGTTGTGTAACTATTGTCAATATCTAATTTCAGAATATTTTTAATACCTCAAAAAGAAATTGTGCTCATTAGCAGTGCACATTTGCAATATTTTTTAAAGAAAAAAACAAATTACACATACTTCATTTTAAAAACAGAACCAAATAGAAAACTTAGATGATTCTTTTTTCCCTTGGATGTGCTTCTACACAAACTCTGCTCAGCAGTTTTGACTTCATGCTTGGAAGAAGGCTTCCAAGGGATAATATTATCATAATACATTCTCTGAAATATTTTATATGATCTGAACTTGAGATATCTACCGTGAAACTGTCTTCCTTCCATGTATACAATGAATGTGGTAATTCAATGCATGAATGGCTCCAATTCCTTACTCTTTCTACATCCAGGGATTTTTGCCATACAAATGTGTAGTGCCTTTCCACTGAGGCCTCTCAGATATGTGAACAAGAGTCAGCCAGTCATTCTATTCGTTCACTAACGAATTAATTCATGCCATACATATTGGCTGAGCACCATAATATATGTCTACAATCATAAGTACTGTGCTGCTTATATTCTAGACTTGAGAATATCATCATTCTGAAAGTTATATTCTAGTGGAAAGACCAATAATATTTAAAAAATCATAAAAATAAAAATTTTTAAGTGTTATAAAGAAAAATACAATCAAGTTAAGCAGGGAGGTAGTTGGGAAAACTCAATTTTAAATGTCAATCTTGAAAGGCCTCTCAGAGAAACTAATAGTTCACATAAATTTGAAGGAAGCAAGACAGTGAGGGAGGTGACACCCAGGGAAACAATCTGAAGAAACAGTAAGCACAAAGAACCTGATCAGGAATGCACGTGGTTCTTTTGTGGAATTGGCAAGAAAGCCAAAACAATATTAATATGTTGAAACTTCAAAGCTTTCTAAACACAGTTTCTTGCCTTGAAAAAAAAAATGACTAAACAACATAGAGTTTCAAACATTAAAGCAAATAGTCAACTTGAAATTACTTGTCCTTTTAACACATTTTCTGTTTTATGCTTTCAGAGTGCCAATGTCCTAACAAGTCTCTCAACATTCAGACCCTGTCTTTCACTCCACTGATGACAGTGCCAATCTCATTTAAGATATTTGGCCACCTAACATTTTAGGCAAAGCAATCTTGAATGTCATGCTTACAAAAGAAAGGTTAATTACTCCATCAATATAAATTTTAGACTTTTGAGCAGTAAGTAACTCAATTATTAATACAGCATGTACCTGTATGTTCTGGTATATGCATACTATCTTTTTTTTTAACTTTTATTTTACATTCAGAGGTGCAAGTACAGGGTTATTATATAGGTGAACTTATGTCATGGGGGTTTCTTGTACAGATTATTTCATCACTCAGGGGTTAAGCCTAGTATCCGATAGTTATTTCTTGGCTCTCTCTCTCCTCCCACCTTCCAGCCTCTGAAAGGCTCCAATGTGTGTTGTTCCCCTCTATGTGTCTATGTGTTTTCATCAGTTACCTCCCACTTTTGAGAACATGCAGTATTTAGCTTTCTTATCCTGTGTTAGTTTGTTAGAATAGTGCCCTCCAGCTCTGTTCATGTCCTTGCAAAGGAAATCATCTCATTCTTTTTTTATGGCTGCATAGTATTCCATAATGTATATTTCCACATTTCGTTTATCCAGTCTAACTAGCCTTATAAAGTGATGTCTGACTATTTTCCTGATATAACCAATGCCAAATTCCTCTCAAATTTATAAAGGTAGCTCTAAAGGCAAAACCTCAGTAAACTACCAGCTAAGGCAACAATCAATCTATTTCTAAAATCAAAGAGAATGCTTAACTATAACAAGCATAGATATGAAAGAGATAATAATTCAAAGTTAACATACTTTGCCATCAGAAATACAACACTCCTACCAAAAGCAGGGTTAATGTCCTCTTTTCTACCTCCCTACCCTTTCAAAACCATCAAAATAGAGAATTGCATTCTTTCATCTTCCCTCTGGGTCAAAGATTCAGGGACTATACTAATCAAAACTCTATGCCACAGTTTTCTCAGCCACGTGGCTAATATTTTCCTAATGGTCAATGAACTACTCTAAATAACCATTCATATTCTCATATATCAATTGGAATGCATTGATTCTTATAATATCACATAAAGAAGTGGGCTTATCTTGTAATCTTAGGAGGTAAAATTTCAACAATTAAAGTACTGTAGATAGAAAAGTAAAAGGGACCCTGAAAGACTTTTTGACATTGACAAAACTCAATTGGCAGAAAACCAGTACATGCTTTTTCACTTTTTTCTATCCCACTTCAAACTTTTAGAGTAATCACTAATTGATTTCTGTTAGACTATGTACATTGATCTATGAATTATGGAGGACAATCTGACCTCAAATACAGATTTTGGAACAAGAGTAGGTGTGAGTGAAAGGCTACTATGAGTGCTGCCAACAGATAGTCATCTTATCTGTTGGTGTATGTCTGGTATGTAATCTCCTCTCTTCTAATAATAAGTAGAGAGAAACAAATGCATTTGCCTAAACAAATAAAGAAGAAAAGTAAAAACTACTACCCCGAGAATGGACATATTTCTGAAAATTATTTGCCATAGGAATCTAAGGAATATTTGAATGAATCACGAATTTTAATGCTACAATATAGTGTGCCTTCTAGGACTTGTGGCCAGACATCTTTAGAATCTGCTGGAATGGGAAGAATTCTGAGTGAGAGATAAGGCAGAAGGCAGGAGAGCAGAAACAGCAGAAGCAACGTTTACATTGCAGTCAGTGAAAGGCAGAGCTGACACTGGGTATTCTAAAGAGACGTTTCAGGGACGCTTTAGAACAACCTCAAAACCCTTCTTTGAACACAGTCAAAAACTAAAAGAAATCAAAAGTAGAGTATATGTATAGAAGACAAACAAAATAAATCCAAACCAAAAATAACTTGTGCTCTTTGCTATGTGACTTGGTCAATGAGAACAAAAGCAGTAATCACACTCACACTTCAGGAAAACCTTCTTCCCCCAAAGAAAATAAAATGAAGTTTTCTAGGTTAAAATGGCTCACACTAGACCACTAAACCTAATTTTCATTTTGGTTAAATGTGACGGACTGAGCATGAGTTTCTGCTTCTCTTCACAAACAAAGGGACATTGAAATTATAGACAACTGGACAAGAACAAAAGAGAGAATAAAATGATCATGCTGGAAGTTGGAAAAAGGAAGTTGCTTTTGTCCTTTCAGACAGCTACAGCAAAATAGTGGGTAATTTATAAACAATAGAAATTTATTGTTCACAGTTCTATAGGCTGGAAAGTCCAAGATCAAGATGCCAGCAGATTCTCTTTCTGGTGAAGGCCTATTTTTTCATAGATAGTATCTTCTATGTGTCCTTACATGGGAAATGGGGTGAACAAGCTCTACTGAGCTTTTTTTGTAAGGACACTACTCCTTATGAGCTGAGCCCTCATGAGCAAATCACCTCCCCAAACCCCTACCTCTTAATATCATCACTTAAGGCGTTAGGTTTCAAAAAAGGATTTTGGGGAGACACAACTATTCAGGCCATAGCAACATCCACCACACATTCTGGGTGTAATGGAAGGCAGAATAGATTGAATAGTTGCAGAATAAGCTGAGGAAACCAAGATAATACTTCTAATGATCCTCCCAGGCAAACCCCAGAGAAATAAAACATCTAAGCATAGATTCCGTTTTTTTCCCTCAGTTTTCCAGTGGATCATATAATGCCTAGATTATCTGTTTTTAAATAAAAATTTCTTACCATAAATGAAGAAAGTGTTCTGGACTTCATAACTTGAAAATTCTTTAGTAGTTCTAGAATGGGGTCCAGTTAAATGTATGTATTTAAATTTCTTGGGTGACTTTGAAAGACATTCTTGTTATGAATTGTTACCTTCAAAAGTGCTTGTGTTTCTTACTGCCAAACTCCTATCCTAAGGTAAGCTAAACAGTGACTTTCCGCATAGTATGCAAGTTTAGGTAAGAGCATGGGCTAAATGTTTTATTTAACAAATTGCTTTTATATTGTCCATAGTTTAGAAAAACATTTAAGTGTGAAGTATAAAATAGTTTGTGTTCAAAGGCTTTTCATAAGAAAATGCTCATTGCATTTTTGTAGGAGTTGTTTGCAAACATATCCATTTTTCATCCTTAGTTTTTTTTCCTCTCTCTATTCCTCTCTCTATATAGTATAAAATGTATATAATTATATGTAAGAAATGTATATGCAAAACATGGTATAGTGATATCTAAATACAAAAATTATATATAGATATATAAATTATATGTTAAATGAAATTGATGTTACACATATAATTGTGTGTGTGTGTGTGTGTGTGTGTGTATATTTACAGTACATATAATTTTTGTAGTTAGAGATCACTATACCAGATTTTCTGGAGAAGAATTTGGTGGTATGTATCTACATCTATACGCCCATTTTATGTGAGAATTTTACTTTCTCAATATTATACAATTGACCCAAAATTAAATATCAAATCTGCAGAGATAGTAAACTATATCCAAAAAACGTAGTTTATTTAGACATTTTTCAGATTAAAAACTAAAGGAGAAGCTCAGTTGAACCTATATTTTTAAAAGTTTTAAAATAATTTGCCATATTAATATATATGGCAAATATATATAAAATATAATAAAATACATAACATCATAATACAAAGATTGATGGAGGTACGTATTGATAGGACGGTAAGCTGATAACAGCTTTAGCTTTCCTCATACCTAGCAAAAAAGACCAAAAAAAGGAAAAAGAGTTTAAACTCCTCCTTCTTCCCTGTCCTTCTCTGTAAAAACCAAGTATACACACAAAATATATATCAACAACAAACAAAACAGATCCAAGGTGAGCAATCTATTTCAAACTATAAAGGAGCATTTGGCTATTAAATTGTATAATTGAATTATGATTAAGACATAAAGTCCTATGCATAGTTATTTTCTATACATTATTAGTATGAATTAAAGAATCCTCCTAATCAATAGAATTTAAAATTTCATTTTGATATTTGTAATTATTTATCTTCCTTCAACTGCTGTTCACAGGACTCAATCAAGGATAGCTCTTTGGAGTGATGATACCAATATCTATTTCATAGTTGGGTGGAAAATTCTAAAATAATACATCATTTTTATCTAGATATGGAAGCTAATAAATCATAGCTACAAATGAATAATTGACAAACTAAATTACCAAATCATATTCCTAAATGGTTCTTTCAGGTCCCCAGAGGGTTCTCCTACAATTGACTTCCTGTGTAGGAGTAATGAAAATCAAAATTTGTGTTAATTGATCCTGAAAACAAAAACTGCTATAACCTTTGTTTTGAAAGTATTATAGACATTTGGTTTTATGGAAACATTCTTCAATATTCAAGATTTGGGAAGTACAATAATGCTATCTTTAATAGTAGATTCTTCTCGACAATGTTGGGTTAGGGCCATGCTTTTCTAGCTTAAACATGGATAAGAATCACCTGGAAAGCTGGTTAAAACCAGATTGTTGGCCTAGACCTGTGAGTTTCTAATTGACTAGATCTAGGATGGGGCCCATAAATTTGCAAACATTGAGGACCACTGGTTTAGGATATGTGTCCATTAATTAATTAGCTGAAATGATATGTATATTTAACTAATGAAAAACAACTTGTGCTGATGCGAACTGTGTTTATGTCTCCAAAAAGTCAGTTTCAGAAAATGTCAACATATGGTTCCATATACTCATATTTAAAATAACAATTTTTATTTCTAGTAGCAACTTTATGTTATTAATGCCTCTTGCTTAAAATGAAGTAAAACTGTGAATATTACTAATGGTATAACACTGAGAAGTAAGAAAGTACTTTAGATTATTAAATTGCTAGTTTTTAACTTTCTGTGCAGTTTTTGGCTTCAAATAAAATCTTAACTACAATAGTCTCCTTGGGCTTTTCATTGACACCTTTTAATGGGATGTGGAATGCAGAAGTTAATCATTTTGACTAATTTGTAATTAGCTCTACCTGTATTCCAGAGGAAATGATCAATATTACCATTTGAAGAGGCCAGGCTTAGATCCAGCAACACTTTTAGAATACCCACAGTTAATTTTTGACTCTTCAGTTCTTGTTCCTTGCTGGAAAAACTGAAATTCTCTTATTCAATCACAATTTATTAGAAAGTTGTTTTTTTAATAAAGAAAATAAACTATCTCTTTTAAAAAATTTTTGGGGGAAGAAAATGTTTAAAATCATGTAAGTCAGCTATTATTGTTAAAAGTATTACTGAATCAATGAAAGATAATTCCTGTCACATGTGTTAAATTTTAAGAAAATAAAAAAATTTCCCTTGCAGATTAGTTTTCTAACACATTTGACACACTTGAAGTAGAGCTGAAATGATTTGAAATGTGAAATCAATTTACCTTTAAACAACTTTTAATTTGATTTTCCTGGTAAATCAGAACATCTGTTTTGGGATCAGGTTATACCAAACACTATTTCAGAGACTGAGGAAAACAGCAGAAAAACAAGATAATTCCATTCCTGGGGGAGGGTTGTATATTTTAGTAAGGAAAAGAAATTCAACTTAGGACAATATTTCCCCTACTTTTCAACATGAAGTATGAGATCCCATAAATAGACTCTTGTTGACATCCCTATTTTATTTTATTAAATTTTTTTTAGTTTAGTTTCTCAATGTTCAGTTTCCTTTAATGAGCCCCATCACTCTGAAGGGCAGATGCAGGCGGGTAGGCCACGGCAAGAGATGTTCACTTGACAATCTCGCCCTGATTGAAGGCTTTGTCATATTCTGAAAGGCCCCTTCCTAGGAAACGTAGCTCCAAACAGCTTCTGGGTCTCCTCGCTTCCAGGAGCCAGTTTCTGCCATGTGTATGACTGGAAATCCATCTGCCAATATGGACTCATCAGAAAGGCAAGCTCCCGGCCTCAGAAGTTCCAGACTCCAACCAAATGGAGCTCTTGTTTCCAAAGAGGATGATGCCGGCAAAGGAATATTCCTCAGCTTGTTCACTCGCTTAGACATTCCAGTAATGAGACTGCGAGTCATAAAGGTCTGAGTGAGTGCTTCAGGGAAGGGATATTCTGAATGCCATGGGGACCAGCCATCCTTATCAAGGTGCTCGCAGAAATAGGGCAGTGCGAGAGAGTGTGAACTTGTGAGTACTTGCGCTTAAATGCCTCCAACACAAAGGTACTCTTCGGCAGGTGAGCGAAGGAGTCTTTGACCTTGGGCTCAGCAGCCAGCCCCTGCTCACATTTGTCCATCTCCTCCTCAGGAGCAGGGGCAACTGCCATTTCCTCTTCCTTCCACTCAGCGTGGGTATTCTGCTCCTTTTCCGGCGAACCTTTCCCTTTTCATGGGGTATCCTTTTCAGGCTGGCTTTCTGCAAGCTTTTTAGCATCAAATGGGGGTATGTTCTCAGACAGTTTCACTTTCCCTAAGACAGCCCGGAATTGGGGCTGCTTAATGCAGTTGAGGAACCAGTGGTTGGTATTGGGAAAGGCCTGGCAGAAGGAAGGCTCCAGGACCTGCCGATAGAGCCACGACAGGGTGAAGACAGCTGTGACGTCGGCCAGACGAAGCGTCCTTGTCTTCAAGTGAGCATCCAGCAGCCCCAGAATTCGTCTTACCTCCTCCTTTGCAGTCTCAGTATCCTGTTTGTTGTGGTGCATGATGCCCAAATGGGGAACACCGAGGTACTGGCTGGGGGCACTGCATAGCTAACAGCAGAGCTCACCCACTGTACCACCTGGGCTGCTGCCTCTGGAGTACTTCCCCACAGTTCCTCATTGCTCACAGAGTAGGCAATGACATTGCTTTCAAACACGCAGAATCCATCGTTATTCTTAAATGCTGGAAGCTTGGCAGCAGGAAATTTGTGAAGAAATTCAGGAGTACTATTGTTTTGGCCAGAGTGGAAGTGGGGTAGTGCAGAGAGCACGCAGTTCTGAGCCCGGCTGTGCTGAACAGCGATGAGGGCCTTGAAGGCCCTCCACTTTTCAGGGTATGTGTACCAGGGTCCTAGCTATCATCGGGATTCCCGATTTAACATTTTAGTGTTAGGATAACTTTTATTTTTTAGCAAATATATAATATATAAAATTATAAACATGTAACACATAAAAATATGCAACATAGAACAGTCTACAGTGCTTTCTGGCATCATATAGAACTCCAAATAGAAAATCCGTGCATGAAAATATTTCTGTAAAAATGGAAAACATTGCTGCAGTAAAATGCTAACACCCTAAAAATTAATTATATCTTTCATAATCAGATGATGATTTAACTATGATGATCCTGTTGCGTATTTCTACGGGAAACACACTAGATATATGAGTGGTATTATTTCTGAAATCCCCACATATTCAACCTGTACCCCAAAGCCTTATCTAAATCTTCGATTCCTCTATATATTCACAACTCTACTCTTCTCCTATCCTTTCTTAAATCTGATTACTGTCATGGTCAGTGACTGCCTGAGGCCAGCGCAGGGATAAAGAATTCACCAAGACAGTAATTAGTTTAGAAAGGCAGATTTATTAGAGAAAGGAGGAGATGCATTGCAAGAAAGCAATGGGCAGTACAGCAGAGAGAAGGCTGTCTGTGACAAAGCGGGGCTTGACGGATATTTTAAAGGGTCGTTGCTTGGGCTGAGTGCTTGAAATAGGATGTTTGGGTGCTGGTGGGCAGTAGGCTGAATGCTTGGGTTTGATGTTTGGGTGCAAGTGAGCCATCTGCAGTTGACCCAATTTCTGGGAACATTCACTCCTGTCTATCCCTGTTTCTTTCCGACTAGCTAAGCTCATTAATTAATTTTCTTTTTAACTATTTTGGGCTCCACATTCCCGTATCCTCTCTGACAGAATGACAAGGACAAATCTTAGGCATTTGGGCAGATGTGTCATCTTTCAACTACTTTCCACTGACCTGGGGCATAGAGCTGACCCTACCTACAGTTATTTGTGGGCCAAGGGACCTCATGGGCCACTGTCTCAGATTATGGGACATAAAAGGTTGGGCACATCTGGAAGATGGGTTTTGGGAAGAGAGAGCATGTTTCTATGGAAATGATGTCCAACAGAGTCTAAAGGAGACTCTGGGGTCTCTGGGGACAATTTGCTGATACCCTTGCATCATCAGAAGCTTGGTGTGAAATGGCTACACTCTGTAAGAAACAAATTTAACCGGAAAGTTAGAGAGACAAAGGCTAGAGAGGAAAAGTAGCAGTACAGATGCAACTGGTCCCTGTAGAGGGAACTCCTAGAGCCTCCTAGAACCTTCTTTAAGAAATTGGGTATTTGAAAGTGGTTTTCTTCATAATCAAGCTTCCAGTTCCTGTACTTTTCTTGTTTTGTTGGATTTTTACTGATTGATTTACGTAGAAACAACATCTTCCTGGGCTACTGTGAGATTAAGAGCTCATCTGTTTTGTAGCATTACTCCAGCAGAGGGATTGATTTATGTTTCTCTGATTGTGTGTAGGAATTTTGCAAATTCTTGGGTAAAGAGGAGTTGAGGACCACTTCTGTAATTCCTGCCACTGCAGCATCAGTTTTACTTAAGCTGGTAAGAAAGGAAATTAGGTGACTGGCCCTTTTATCTCAGTATATGGGAGACTGTTGGAGGCATAGCACTGGCATTAGTTCAGTCAAGTTGAGAGTGGGGGAATGGGTGCTACATATTCCAGAGAGCAAGCAGGGACAGCTAAGTTACAGTTACACAAATAAAGAATAACCCTGATTTTGGGAGCAGTACTGTGTTAACTAAGGCGATGAGATAAAGGCCAAAATGGTGGGAATGTGGTCCGATTTGAGAGTGAGATATGGTGTAATTTGTTAAGTGTCTTTTTAATGACTTGTTTTGTTCTTTCTACTTTGCCCAAAGATTGTGGGTGCCAGCCTGTGTGTAAGCAATATTTAATTTGAAGAGCTTCACTTACTCCCTGTGTAATCTGAGATATAAACTTGGGGCCATTGTCTGACTGTTGAGAAAAAGAGATACCAAAATTTGGAAGTATCTGGTCCAAAAGGTCCATGATGACTTCAAAGGCCCAGTCAGTTTTTGTGGGAAAGGCTTTTAACCATCCAGTGGAAGTATCTACAAAGCCTAGCAAGTAGGCATGTGTGTAAAATCTAGTTGCCCGTCTTCCCGTCAGAGCCCCTCATCTTTGAATGGGTTTAGGAGGAGGGCAGGTTTGCGGAGCCTCTCTCAGTTGACTGAAGCAGGGCACTGTTAGGAGAGAATTGGAGGGTGGACAGGTCTTCAACAAGAGCCTGTGCAAGCAAGTGTGGGCTATTGCTAAATCCCTGGAGAAGGACCGTCCAGGTTAACTGTTGGAAAACATGGGTGGAGGGGTTTCCCCATTCAAAGGCAAATAAAAATTGGCAGCCAAAATGTACTGGTATGCAAAAGAAGGCATTTTTAAAATCTAATACTGTGAACCATGAAGTGTGGGTTGCCCTAAAGGGTGCAGGGATCAGAAATGATTGGGGTGTACAGGGATTACTGCCTCACTGATGACCCTTAGGTCTTGTACCATTCTGTATGTGCTATCTGACTTTTTAATGGCTACCATCAGGGTTGCATGGCCAGTTGCAAAGGCTTAATAATCCCATGACCAAGAATGTTTCTATTAGAGTCTGTAGGCCCATTTGGGCTTCAAGCTTTAAGGCATGTTGCGGGATCCTAGCGAAAATATTAGGTCTTTACGTGAATCTTTAGAGTCTGCAAACAAAGAATGTCCTGGAGTGGAGATATCCCATACCTCTGGAGGAACTTGTAAAATGGAAGATTTTAGGAGATTGGGGCATTAGGTGGAAGGAGCTAGTAATGCCAGTATTGGACAGGCACACTCAGGGAATTTAGAGCTAGTTTGGAGTTTGTCATTATGTCCAAAGTATTGGGATAGGACAGCTTGGTAGAACCTAGAAAGTGAATGACAACATTTTTCTCCAGCGTGTATACTAAGGGGAGATAAAGCATCACTGCTGTGGCCTGCTATCTGTGCTGGTGAGAAGGATCAAAGACAGAGAGGTAGGTCCAGAAAAACCAATTAGGGCTGAATAAGTAGCTCCTGTATCGAGTAAAAACTCCATCTTATTCCCTGGTTTATTTAGGGTTACCGAAGGCTCAGCCATAGAAATGGTAAATATAGGGGCCTGGATGGCCTCTGAGCCCTGTCAGTCATCTCTTTCTGCTTTCTCAGTTCTATCAGCTTCCTTATAGTTGAGGAACAGAGTTAGGGGCATTTGCCATTGCTGTTCTCCCAAACTGGCCCATAACTGGTGTTGCTGATTACGGGATGACTCTCCTACAAGAGGAAGAGAGGGCGATCCATTTCCAATGCCCCACTCATCTGCAGTGAGTAGAAGGTTGGTGGGGACTAGAAGATGGTTGAGGAGGGTTTTGGCAGTTCTGGCTGATATGCCATGGCTGATTACAGCACTAGCAGATAGTGAGCTCCTTTGTGTCCATAAGGCTCCATGCTGATGGAGCCTATACCAGGGGTCCTTGGTATAGGAAGAGAGTTTGCAGTGGCAACAGACGTGTAGTGAGTCTTCCACTCACCTTTCTCAATCCTTCCTATCCCATTTGGACTGTGATATTTCCTCCCATTATTAAAGACCTTGAAGGCCATGTCCAGCAGGATGGGGAATGGAGTTTTTGGTCTTTGGTCTAGTTTCTGGAGTTCGTGTCTAATATCTGGAGAAGACTGGCTGATAAAACACACAAAAAAACAGCCAAAATAGCTAGGCTTTCCGGGCTTTTGGAGTCCACATTAGTATATTTTCACTTGACTGCAGCCAGCTTGTAATGAAATAGAGGTGGGTTTTCATTTGACCGTTGTGTTAACCTCTCTTAGTTTGGCATAGTTGATCATTTTATGGCAGCCTTTTTCATGCCTTCAATTAAACAAGTAATTACATGATTATGGCATTCCCTGCCAGCGTTTCCTTCTTGGTAGCTCCGTCTAGAATCAACATCAGGAACTGCTGTACTCCCCAGGCTAGAATCCTAAGGGTTCTAGTCATGGACCTTATCTTTCCACCGTTGAGCTGGAGACCAAATGAGGGACCTTTCCTCACGAGTACAACAGGTGGTAAAGATAATATAAACATCCTGACAAATGAGATCAAAGGAAACAAAACATCCTCTGAATTCTCCTATGACGTGAGAAGGGTCCTGGCCTTGGTCCTAAAGGATCCAAGTTTAGCTTGTATCTGATAGAAGTCCAAAATAGGAAAGGAACATGGATCTGATGGTTTTTGAAGTGGTTTGCCACTTCTCAGAGTTTCTGAGGGCTGAAGTGGGATAATAAATGGCTCCCGATCCAGTATGTGAGGGGAGAAAAAGGTTTCTTGTAGGGGAGAGGCATAGAAAAGGAGGTAGAAGGTGGAGCAGAAGGAGGGGAAGGTATAGGAGGAGTTACACCATTGAAGAGGAGGAAGGGGAAGATGGCGAGGAGGATCTTGACCATGGGAGCATAAAAGAGGGTTCGTATAAAATGTTTGGAGTTAGGAGGAGGTAATAACTTTGTTAGGCACATTCAACAGTTTCCTTGAAGGTCTGGGTCCCAACCTTGGGACATAAAGTCCTGGATATAAGGAACCTCAGGTCATTTAGAGGAATTTTGACAACACAGATCGAGTTGCAAAAGAGTATTAAAATCCAAAGTCCCTGGCCGGACGCGGTGGCTCACGCCTGTAATCCCAGCACTTTGGGAGGCCAAGGCAGGTGGATCACAAGGTCAAAAGATCGAGACCATCCTGGTCAACATGGTGAAACCCCATCTCTACTAAAAAAATACAAAAAATCAGCTGGGCATGGTGGCACGTGCCTGTAATCCGAGCTACTCAGGAGGCTGAGGCAGGAGAATTGCCTGAACCCAGGAGGCGGAGGCTGCGGTGAGCCGAGGTCACGCCATTGCACTCCAGCCTGGGTAACGAGAGTGAAACTCTGTCTCAAAAAAAAAAAAAATCCAAAGTCCCATTTAGAGTCTAGGCTAATTGGTCTCTGAACCACATTACACAAGAAAATTAGTTGCTTCTTCTTGAAAGTCTGGGAGTCAAATTTGTCCTAATGTTTTAGGATGCAACCCAGAGGTGAGTCTGAAGGAATGCACGAAGTTTGTCCCATGCTGGGATGGGAAAATGATGAGCCACTGGAGGCTGATGTCTGCTGGGGACATGAAGCGCACTTTCTCTCAAGGTGTCCTGGCAGGGGAAAGGATACCACTCAAGTCCACTGGGGCACTTCTGAGATGTCATTCCTACAGTGGTATTGCACCTATTAGGAAAGACCTCCCAGAACTGGGGCCAATGCCTCTGGGGCCTTACACAAGCTGGCTTGTCCAGGCAGGAGGTATGAAGGTGAAGGGAGAACTCAGCCTGGAACCAGCCCAGGAGAGGGGATGGGAATGGGGAGACTCATTGCTCTGAGGCCGCTGGCGATGACCTGATTTGGGAATACCTGAAGCTGGAGGTCTGGCTGTCTTGATGTGAGAATTTGAATAAGAGGGAGAGAGGATTTATGTCACCCAAACCTGTGTAGATTTGCCCTAGAGAAGCCGCTGCTGCTAATTGCGCAACATGCAGGGATTGGGGACCTCTGACCAGAAAGGATAGGAGACAACCTTTCTCCCTTCGGGGCAAGGCAGCCAGACGTTTGCCCTTTGACCTTCAGGCAATACCAGGGTAGCTGCCCTGGCCAGATACCACCAGTTGCCACAGCACTACTAGAGGTCAGCTGCTGGAAGTCTGAAAAAAGAAAATGAACTTAGGTCTCTCACCAGAGTGGGTGGTGGTTGTCAGACACTTCCATGCAGACACCTTTCAATTTCACCAGCATATAGACCTGGCCATAGACTGTCAGCTGTTTCCATCTTAGGTGCTGTCCACAGAAGGTCCTCAATTGGAAGACAGAAAGGAAGAGGGGAGAGAGCCCCTTGTAGGGAGAGAGATTCCCCGTACAGCTCACCAGAATGTCATGGTCAACGACTGCCTTAGGCCAGCATGGGTGGTAAAAGAATTTACCAAGACAGTCATGAGCTTAGAAAGGCAGGTTTATTAGGGAAAGGGGAGTATATTGCAAAAGAGCAATGGGCAATAATACAGCAGAGGGAAGGCTGTCTGTGATGAAGAGGGGACTGGAGGGCTTTCTAATGGGTCATGTTGCTTGGGCTAAATGCTTGAAACAGTATGCTTGCGTGCAGGTGGGCCATGAGCTGAGCACCTAGGTTTGATGTTTGGTTGCAAGTGAGCTGTTTGCAGTTGACCCAGTTTCTCATAACATTTGCTGTCCCCTATCCCTGTTTCTGTTCCTGCAAGCTAAGCAGTTTTAATTTTCTTTTAACACCTAAGGCTCCACAGTTACTAATAATTTAACCAAAGAGTTAAATTTTTGGTTCTCATTAACAATATACATAAATACTAAGTAATGAAGCATTAAAACTTCTTTGAAAACTTCAAATATAAACAAAATGATCTGCCTTTATACAATGGTACTTCCACTATGTTGACTAAAATCATTTCCCCAGCCACCCGACAAATCTAAAACTGATATATCCACTATGTTAGGTAGTAAGTAGTACTGTGTTAGGCCATGATACAGTTGGGTTGGTAATAAATTCGTTTTGAGTAAAATTCTCCTCTGAAGTTTTCTGAGCCAGTTGATGGGTTTTTTTAAATGTAGAAATTAACAGAGCCACTGGGCGTGGTGGTTCATGCCTGTAATCCCAGCACTTTGGAAGGCCGAGGCTGGTGGATCACCTGAGGTGGGGAGTTCGAGACCAGTATAACCAACATGGAAAAAACCCAACTCTACTAAAAATACAAAAAATTAGCTGTGCGTGGCAGCACATGTCTGTAATCACAGCTATTCAGAAGGCTGAGACAGGAGAATCGCTTGAACCTGGGAGGTGGAGGTTGTAGTGAGCTGAGATTGCACCATTGCACTCCAGCCTGGGCAACAAGAGCAAAGCTCTGTCAATAAATACATAAATAAATAAATAGAGCCACTGCTTTCCTGATCAGATGCGTCTTTATTATAATCCTCTCCTAGTGACTCCTTAGATATATGAAACTTTTATCTTATAGCCTTTGCATTGCTGGGATTAGGGGTTTTTTGTTTTTGTTTTTTCTGTTTTGAAGAATCGGTGTGTACTTTTACTCAAGGCTGCAGTTGATATCTAGTTAATCGATACCACCTTACAGGATAGAGGTCAGGGCCTCACCTTCTACCCACTAATCAATATTGCCTTTCCATCCATCAAAATGTATTCTTAAGAGACAATAAATAATTCAATTTGCTATGGCCATGCATAATAAATGTGGCTTCATAAATCTACCCCTTTTATTATCATTTCTGTATGAAAGCTCTGATTTAGGACTTCTTTGTTAAAACAGTTTTACTGGTTCAGTGATGGATTCCGTTTCTCTAAAGTTTTCAAAACACTGAAAAGAAGGTTTTTATAACTTCTGGGTGGAGTAATTTTAATTATGTTAATATCATAGAAGCCAAGAGAAAAAAAAGGGTAAAGTACATAATAACAATGAGTGAAGGTGTTCTCTTTCCAGGTCCACAAGGGGGCGAAGTTTTAAGGGCAAGAATTTCCTAGAGCCATGCCCTGCTCCCATTTCTCTCCATCAGGGAAATTTAATGGTTTATGTTTGAATTTTGTGGGCACGGGAAGAAACTGAGTCAATCACTCCAGCGGAAGTTCTAAGGAACTCCTTTCATTGGCCAGGGGTCTTAGAGAAGGTGGGGGTTCCTTCCAGGTTAAAAGTCCCCTTCTTCCACACCCCTGAGGACTCCATGTTTGGGTCCCCTTCCATGAACACTCCCTTCATGGAAGCTGTCCTCTCTCTTGGATTTCCCCTATGGAGTCTCTTTCCACACTCTCTCGTGGAAGCCTGTCTTCCTCTCCTGAACTCCATCTCTCACTATTCCCTTCCACTCAGTGTGGAAGCTGCTTTCCTCTCCTGGATTCCATCTTTCTAGATTCTCTCATTCAGTATGAGAGTTAGCTGTTTCTTTCTCCTTCTTCTTTTTCTCCCTCTGCTTTAAATAAATCACTTTCTACAAACACTTTTGAATCCAGCATTTACTGTGCACTACGCCATGGTCCCTTCTCTCATTCTTGAGAGGGCAGGAGACCAAGAACCTGGAGAAACATCCTCTCAGGGGAGCTGAGTGCCTCCCAAACCCCTGAACCCCATTATTACAACAGTACCAATCAGATTGTTGATCTCAATCATTAGAAGTTCATCAGCCAGCACCTTTCTAATAAAGCAACATATATTATACATTTAATGAGTCTATATTTTTCAATATCCTTTATTCTTTGAACCAACCATTCCTTACTCTGGTCTACTCTTTATATCTTAAGAAATAAATGTATAAAATTGCCTAGCCTATTTCTTCATAATATCAGATATGTTGAATCAATGACCCACACTTCAAGTCAACCAAAGTGATGAGCTAATGGGCCTTCCATGTGGTTCCACTATCCCTGTTTCACATTTTGGATGAGTGTAAATCTTTCTCCAATTATAGTTTTGCCATTGTTACTGATGTTTTACATATCATATCTTAGCAACTTCTAATTCATTCAAAGATTAAAATCCTCTTTACTTTTGGAAAACTTTTCAAAATATTAGGTGGAAGTATTTGGTACCTTATATAGTTTGGATATTTTTCTTTTCCAAATCACACATTGAAATGTGATCCCCAGTATTGAAGGTGGGGCCTGGTGTGAGGTAATTGAATCCAGAGAATGGATCCCTCATGAATGGCTTGGTGCCCCCCTTGTGGTAATTAGTTCTCTGTGATGAGATTGTATTCTTTTAGTAACCAGGAGATGTAACTCTTCAAGAGTCTGGCATGCCTCCCTCTCTGGCTTGCTCCCTCTTTCACCATGTGACACAGCTGCTCCCCCTTCATCTTCTACCAGGAGTAAAAGATTCCTGAGGCCTCACCAGCAACCAAAGAGATGCTGGTGCCATGCTTATACAGCCTACAGAACCATGAGCCAAATTAACCTCTTCTCCTTATAAATTACCCAGCCTCTGATATTCTGATTTATGCATTACAGTATTGCACTAGGAAAACTTTCCAACTTGTATACTCAAGCATGTTGAATACTTCTGTTCCCTACTGTCAGTTCATAAACCAATGTGATTAAAGGAGCATCAGAAAATTGGCCTGCAGTTCATTTTAAAAATTCATATATTAATAGGGCATTAAATTTGTAAATTTTCTATTTCCAGATGTTTAGAAGACTATGGTAAGTTGACTTCAGTCTTCATAGGAACATAGACCATCACACTTTCTGAGCACATCCTATGAGTGCATGCTTAAAGCCAGTCATAAGCTTCAGAAAGCTACAGCTAATGATGTTGTTATCTCAGCTGAAACTTCCATGGAGACTGCTGCTGCTTTAGTTTTCTCTTGATTCTCCAAAGTGGCATGATCCCGAGCATATGCTGCCAGTTGATCAGCTAAGTCTGTTTCTGAGGAACTCTTGCTTTCTTTGATGGAGGCTTACCTGTTAAGTGAAGTTGAGCCAAAACTCTTTGGAATTTGATGAATATACTCTTGAACAGGAAATACTGCAAGAATATTTTGTTTTAGAGTTTAAAAAAAAATCCTGTAAACCAACTATTTCATGCATAGTGACAGCAGCATTGCCAGATTTTCCATCTGTGTAGCTAAAAGTTTGTCCATTAATGTTTTATAATTAGAAGATTAAAAGGTAAAGGAGCCACTTTTCACTTTCTTTCACCAGAGCCTGAGCTGTTACTTGGGTCCTCACTATAGCCACCATCTAATTGTCAGTTCTTCTAAGTGAATCTCTTCTTTTTCAGATCCTTGCAGTTATTTGTCAAGACCGCAGAGAAGATGATTGCTTTGGGTGAAAGTTTCAATGTAGATAGCCCTTCACATCTTTATGACTCAAATCCGTTATGATTTCCAGCAGAGCCTCAAGGATAGTTTGTCCATGCTCCCAGGACTAACCAGTCCTTTTTCAACTCCAGCAAAGCTCTGCTGGATCCTTCTCCATTCTTTTTATTTTAAAGAAAGTGTAGTCAGATAGATATGCTATTTATATTAGAAAGTTATTCTATTAGTTATCTTCTGATACATTAGTAATGTACCCTGAAACTCAGCTTAAAAAACATTCATTATCTCACACAAATTCTGCAGGTGAGAAATTTGGAAAAAGCTTAGCTTCTTGTCTCTGGTGGTAGGTCTTTGTAAAGCTGCAAACAAGCTATCTGCTGGAGCTGCAGTTATTAAAAAGCGTAACTGGAATCGTGGTATCTACTTCCAGGCCGTAACATGAAGCTGTTGGCAGTATTTCTCAGTTCCTACTAATATTATGCCTAGATGATATTGACATTTTGTATATGTGGATATAAATATGATGACATAAAAGTATTAATACAGTTGATGTGGAGAGAAATTAATGAATTTTGTTTTGACAATGTTAAGTTTCAGGTAACCATGAAGAACTCAGTCATAGTAGATATTTGGAGACTTGACACTGCTTATCGTGGGAGAATTCAGATATTAGAATGAAGATTTTGATATTTTTATAGTCATGAACTGTACAGGGAAGGGAATATAATCTCAAAACAAGAGGTGGGAACTGAAGAGTGCAGGAACAAAAAAAATATACATAAGCAAAAATAAAAAAAAAGACCTTTCATGGATGAAAGGAAAACAGATAAATCACTGTGTTGTGGCTCATGAAATTATGGGAAGAAATCGAGTTTCAAGAACAGGTTCACAAACATTAAGAAGATGAACACACACACACAGACACACACACACACACACACACACACACACACACAAATAAGAAAACTGATTCCTTCTCAAGCCAAGATTTTGTGATTTAAGTACTAGTCACCTCTGGTATCATGTGTTCCCCACAATACTATTAACTGGGATAAATTTTTATAAGGCTTTTACTACCAGTTTTTTAAAAAACTAATAAATCCAAATTTTTAGAGCATTAAACAGCAAACTTAATCAGATGCCAGATCGTGTATTTACCTTCTATCAGCATGTCACTGCCTTTAGCTATAAAGCTCATTGATACGATTCCAAATGGAAAAAGGTATGGGAGACTGAATATAAAGGGAATATAAACATTTGACTGTAGATTCAAAACACAGAGAGAAAAAAACATCTGAATAAATATACTTCTACGTAACATTTATTGAAACAAGCTAAGATATTAACATTTTTATTTAAATGTCATGTGTCTTTTTATGCTACATTACAAGAAGCTGCTATTTGCTTGATTGTTTTCTTACACAAAGTCACCTCGCAGAGGCATGTAGTGAAAATCTCTCTCCTTCCGCCTATATGAGCAGTTAGTGCTGGAGTGTCTCGATCACCCACTTCTCCTCACACTCAGACCCTCGGGGAATTACAGCTTTGGGAGGATGGAGTGAGGGGTTCCAGTCCAGGAAAGGGACAAGGAATCTGGGCAGTTGATGCCTCCTCATCTGGAGAAGGAGTAATTGAGGATGTAAGTCATCTAATATCTCAAGCTGAGCAGATAACTCAGATGTGTCAGAGTACATTACCCCTAACCTGGCCATGTGAACGTGAGTGAAGAGGCGTGAAGAAAGGAAATAGAAGAAACAGTGCAGTGAGGGCAAGGAAGCACTGCAGCAGTTTGTTTGGTGGCAGAGCCAGGACATTACATGGCACTACAAGCCAGGGGAGCCTCGTGAGAGCAGAAAAAGGGGATGGCAATTGTGAAAACCTCAAAGAATTTCCTTTAACCTCTCACCCACAACAGCATCCCCTCCCCTTAGGCCAGGATTCAAAGGGCTGTGACTCCAGACCTCCATTTACTGTTTTATTTTCCTGAAACTGATGTGGCTATAGCAAATGATTATTTACAAATAGTAATAGCAACAGTAAACTAGATCACTTAGGAGTTAAAATCCTGACTCAGCCTCTCATCGCAGCGTGGCTGGGATAGACTCCTGACTCTCTAAACCTCAGTTTCCTTATCTGCAGTACATAAGGTTGATCCTATATGTAACTATGTTTTGGATTTGTAAAATGTAAGTGAAATAATTGCCTTTGACTGAACAATTTCTAAGTGATTTATAAGCCTTATCATATATTAACCTGTGAAACACCTCATGGGTAGGGTTATTTACAGAAGACGGAACAGAGAAGATGGCTAAGATTTCTGATACTATGAAACTAGAAAATCACAGAGCTGCTCTCAAACTCAGGTATGCTTGATTTTGAAGTAAATATTTTTGACCTCTGCCTGGAAAAAAGGTAAGCATTTAATAATTTCCTACTATCATTATTAATATTAAAAAAATAGAAACTGAAAAAATAGAAAATAATTAATGATAAAAATAATTAATATTATCACTGTTCTAATAACAATACATATTTATTGAGTACCAGTAAATGATCAGAGCCTTTGCATGTATCATCTCATTCAATTGTGAAATATCTTTATGAAGCTAGGAGCATGATTGTTCCATATTCAAAGATGAGCATACTGAGGTACAGAATGTTGCAATAACTTACTCATGATCACATAGATAGTAAATGGAGAAGTCAAAATCCAAACCATGCCAATGTGACTGGAGAATCCTCAGAAACAAGAACTCATCTATAGAAATAAGGCCTGCCCCCGCTTAATCCAACTTCTCTTTCTTAACCAGGTTCTTACATTTTTCTGTTTCTGTGTGTGCATGTGTGAGTGCATGTATGTGCATTTCAATAGTAGTATTCATATTAAAATATTCAAAAATTGTATTCATAATGTACTTAGCATTTTCATGCTGCTTTTTTCTTCCAGTGTTCTCTCATACGTTTTTCCTATATTCTTCAATTGCCATAATTATCTTTATTTTATTAATAAATAACATTCTATACAGTAATATTCTAAAATTGTGCACATATTCTATGATTGGATATTTTATTTAGCTTGCATTTGATTTTTGCCCAACATAAATAACTCTATAATATACTTTTATAGATATAAACTTTATTTTAGTTATCAAATTTTTAAGGTAAATTTTAGAAGATAAATTGTTACATTAAAGTATATGAAAATGTTTATGACTTCTTATACATAATACCCAATACTTCACTGAACTGTCACCACATTCTCCAATAATAGCATCAAGAGAATATCAACAAAATAACTGTAAAGAGAAGAAATCTCATTTTTGTTTACATACATGTGTATGTGTATGTGTGTGTGTGCACACAACACACACACATATGTAGAGAGAGAGATTGAGAGACAAAGTCCGAATGTTGCTGCAATAGCTACTGGAATGTGCGCGGCTTGAGAGTGTGCATCCAGCAGAAGTGATGGGTTATGGAGTTCCCCCAATCATTCTGTACCCCGAGCCCAGTAACACATGAAAATGGCTTGCCAAAGCTTTCTTGGATTCAGAAGCCACTGAAGAGCACACCTAACCGACCCCAAAGTCAATAGAGAACACTCAACCTTGGGCTTATTAACATTGGGCCATAACCAATAGAGCTAATTTTCTAAATAACGCCTCATAGCATGTACTTAATAAGTTCTTCTTTCCCATCTTTTCCTCAGCCTCACATGCCCACATTTCCCCTGCTCCTCAGAGTTCCCAATAGCCTCAAACTTTAAATCTTGCAAACAATTTTCATTTTTCATAATAGCTTCACAAAGGTCTGACTCTTGTAAAGATATTTTCATTTGAAGAATGTAGAAAAGGATTTTATCGACATCTTCTGAGCCATTATTTCTCTGGATTTATCAACTTTTGTATCATTCTATCTCATCTCTCTTTTTAAAAATTATTTTAAAATAAAAATTGTATATATTTTAGATGTTTAACATGATGTTTTAATATACATTCTTATACATAGCAAAATGATTACTACAGTCATGCAAATTAACATATCTGACTCCTCACATAGTTACCATTTTCTTTCTTTTTTATGGTTAGAGCGCATGAAATCTTAGCAAATTTATAATGTGCAATACAATATTTATTACTGACTGTAGTCATCATGCTGTACCTTCAACCTCTAAACGTCATCCTACGTAACTGCATTTGTGCCTTTTG
Source organism: Sapajus apella (assembly GCF_009761245.1). Classification (NCBI taxonomy): domain Eukaryota; kingdom Metazoa; phylum Chordata; class Mammalia; order Primates; family Cebidae; genus Sapajus; species Sapajus apella. Next base: position 8,981,689 of record NW_022436967.1, read on the forward strand.
CCCGTCTCTAAATGCTTTTCTGCCTCCTTGTCCGTGGTAGCTACAGTTCTACTCTCTGCTTTTATGTCTTTGACTTTTTTCAATTCCACATATAAGTGGGATTATGCAGTTCTTTTTCATGTGTCTAGCTTATTGCACTTAGCCTAATGTCCATTGAGTTCATCCATGTTATTGCAAATGGCAGGATTTTTTTTATTTCTCTTAAATTTCTGAATTTACAGCTGATCCTGAGTACTACAGTATTGGACAACATTTTACATAGTGAGCATAGGTAATAAGTGAGAACTTTGACAACTGAGTTTTTGTATCAGTCCTATAATGGTTATTTTCTGGTTGAGGCTTTCATCTTTTGGAATACAAGGAAGTTGTTTTCCTCCATAGACATTGTGGTTCATTAGTAATATCGATAATCTAGCTATTTTGCTCAGGTTCTCTACAAATGATGTAAAAACACAAAGCTTGCTCCTATGGAGGCCTCTGTTTTATTTAGAGCTTTGTGGAATTCATTAAAATATGATCAATGGCTAACTTCAATTTATACATTCTGTCTTATGAGTGAAATATGACTGTATTTTTAAAGAAAACTAAATGTTAAAGTAGACTACATGACTTAATATGTGAGCATTGCTTTATTTTATATTCTAAAGTAAATATATGTAATTGTTTAAGTAAAAGAAAAAAATTCCCAGAGTAAATGTTATCTGATTAGCCCATTTACAATTTCTTTTAGGCTTGACATATGACAAACTTACTCACAAGACTATTCTGTCTTGTCCATGGCACAGCTATTTTAAACCACCCCATTATCTAAGGGTTTATTATTATTATTATTTCAGTTGTTTAAGCATTTCTTAAGGCACTACTGTGAGGCTATAATTTGTTCTAGGTGCCAATGAAACAAAGATAACTAAGACATTTTCCTTCCATTAGAGGTGTACAGTACAGTAAGGAAAACAAAATAGAAGCATACCACCACAGTTCAGTGTCACAACTGCTCAGCTGGAGGTATGCACAAAGCAGAACACTTGTGAAACCGTTATTTGCTTTTAAGGGCACTAACATTTGCTGCTCTTTTGTTCTGTATATGAAATAATGTAGTCTCTCACTTTTCTGTGTTTTATTTTACCAAGTCCTCTTGCTGTTCAAGGTAAGCCTATGAGGGCCCATATTAAATTTTTACTTTCCTATCATGATGTTGAGATGATAATACTTATTAACTTTCTTTGAACTCCAGCAAAAATAACAGTTTTTAAAAGGCACTGCTTATTTTGATCTAGCATCTTGACACTTTGATCTGTCCTTACTTTGAAGATGATTCTAAAAGGAAATTTCAGATATACTCAGGTAAAAAGATTTACATAAAAGACCCCAAACTCTCAGCTGAAAGATATATTATTCCACTGTAGAAAAGCATGTTTTAAACTTATTCATGCTTTCCCAGAAAATGATGACAATACAAACTTTAGTTTTCCCCAAGGTATACAGAAGTCCCTTTTTGATATGTAATTTATTATTATTTAGTAATTCATTAAGCTTCCAAACAGCTTTCTTAAAAAGGAGTCAAGAGGCAATAATTACATATATTTGCACACTTGATATTTTGTTATCCAAACTGATAACTTGGTTTTAAGATATTTTGATATATTAAGAATGTAGAGGTCTGTTAAATTCTCCTTCATCTAAACTATACAAAATAAATTTGATGAAACACTATTTGTTGCTTTCAGAATGGTGACAATATTGTTCTTGCCATATACTTTAAGTATACATATTTTTTTAAATATGTAAACCTGCCTTTACACACCAAGCAGATTCTCTAAATCTTAGCCCGTTAGCTACCTGTAGCAGAAGCTTCTTAACTAGTATTCCATAAAATGAAAACCCAAACACAGAAAATAAAGCTCTTTTAGCTTTACATATTTTACATATTTTGTTAATGGCCTTTATTTGGAAGTGTATAAGTTTTGGTTTACATGGCTGTTCATCCCACTAAACTGAGGCCTCAGTAACACACATAACACTCTAGTAATCCCATTAATCATATTAGTGAATGAATATGTGATCTCCTCCGATATTAAAATAACAAATAGAATTAAACATAGAAACTTTCTTCATGCCCTGTTTATTGCTTTTTATGTAAAATGTAATGTTGGAATGAGAAAAGGGTTTTTAAATGTAATTCGTATAAGAGAAGTCATATTTTTAGAAAAGAAGGAAGAGGGTCTCTTACTGTCTACTCTGATGCTATTAAATTACAAGATAAACCAACAGGCATAAAGAAAAATTTAAGATTTTTTTTCATTAGATTTGCCATGCTCATTAGTCTTTGAGTTAAGACTTCGCTTCTGTCTGTTTTACAAAGATTTAGTTACAGTTTATAGAAGTGAAGAGGAAGTAGGAACTGATGTGGGAAATTGCCTTGCTAAGAACCCTGGTTTATAGTGGTGATAAACGTAAGTCAAAGAGTCCAACAATCTTGAAATTGATTTTTATGCAATGAACAGATGGTGAACCACATAAAAATACTTAAAGAGTAAATACAGTAATAGGGAGAAATACTTACGCTACTGTGTTAATTGCAAAAGGAAAATATACACTTTTGCAACAATTAGTTCTATATGAACAAGTATTTATTGATCCTACTATGTGCACAGTACTTTGTTAGTTGCTAGAAATACAGTAATGGTTAAGACAAAGAGTTCTTGTTTTTTTACAGCCTACAACCCAGTCAGGTTGGTGTGGGAGTGGGAGGCTGAATGCAGGCAATTCAACAGATATTTAAGCAAAATGTTTTAAGTCCTGGAAGGGGGAAATTGCAAGCTGCCTCAGAAACCACTGTGTGAAAACAATTCTAAATCAAAGAACCAAGGAGGAAAACCTCATAAAATGCATTTCAATTAAATTTTAAAAATAGACGGGATGTCAAGTTACCTGTGATTATGTCTAGGAATAAACTATATACAGCATATATCTTTTTTTTTTCTATTTTTCTGTATGTTTCAAATTGTTACTATTTAGTGGAGATAGCTTCTATAATGGGAAAAAATAAATTATAGATTAATATGACAAAATAACAGTAAAAGGATATAAATTAAATTAGCTACAAAGACATTAATGAAAGGATAAAGAACAGGAACTTGCACAGGAAGAATTTCCAACAGAGCTAAATTAGGTATTGGTTTAATATGTACACCTATATGCTCATTTTAGGCAGTAGCCAAGGTACAACAAGATACTTAGATATAATAAAATGTTAAAATAACTCCAAGATGGTGAAAAACAAGAAGCCAATTGCCCCTCTTCATAGCTGTTCTCAACCAGGGTCTCAGTCCCTTTCTTTCTCTGTCAACATATTTAGTATCTACTATCTGCATGATTTCTTTTCATTCTTCTCGGTAGAGTGAAGTTGTGCATCAATTTTGTTTATTTATTTATAATGAAACTTTAAAAATAACTCATTTTTATAACATATTTGTGGTATTTAGCATAGAAAAACGTGCATGACATTTTAGAATATTAAAGTTTCCCCAAATACTGGATGTGTTTAAATATCTCAAAGATTTATTTGTACTTCAATGATACAACATAAACAATAACTTTCCAAATGAGAATTTTATGATAACAAAATATTCTGTAAACTGCGTTTTGTGCCTAATATATATTAGATTCAGTAAATTAGTCTTAATGACTGGTGAAACAAATGAATAAATTAAAATACTGTCTCATATCCACTAATACTTTCAGCCAAACAAACATTTACTCTTTTAACATCAAAATACTCATGAGTCTGATATTATTAGTTCATTCAACAAAAGTGAACATAAGGATGTGAGTACACTTATGCTTATTGTCTATAACTATGGAAAAGACACCTTCTTGTATACTCCTTAGTATTACTTTTAAAACACTGAAAAGATATTTAGGTGAAAACTTTATTTGCTTTGAAATCATAAAAGCACACAGAAAAAAATCAACAATTTAATCATTTTAGAAATGTTACTTTATTTGCACATGAAATAATGAAATCATCTTTGAAATTAGCAAATGGGTGAGTCCCTCCCTGTGGTGCATAAAATTCACTTGAGCTATGGGTATGCACTGTATAAGGAAGAGTTTACCTTTTCATTTGACTCTCTGATAAATGAATGGCTAATATGAATCTCAAAGTCAAGATAGTACCATAAAAACTAAAATCAAGAATAAATATCTAGATTAGTAGTGGAAAGAACTCAGAAAAGAGAGGAACCACAATTATTTAGCACTCTAATGGATGGTTAACTTATCATCACAGAGAAGTCAAGCAAATCTTTAGTAAAATTAGAACCATCATCATAGTAAAAATAAATTGGATTTTTATAATATCAAAGAGAGTTAACAATGGATGCTTATATTTTATTAATTTCAGAAACTTCTATAGTCAATACTAATTCTTTAAGGCATTATTATATTTGGAAACAATGAGATTTACTCTCTCTCTCTGTATATATTTACATGGTGGTTTAGACAATAGTTTTTTTCTAATTTGAAATATTCATTTGAGCAATATAATTATCAAATTCAACAATACTTTAAAGCTGTGTTTGAGATCTAAATTCAAATATTAAACTATACCAGTGTAGTACCACACAAGTATATGAGGAGACTTCAAAAAATTTTTGGAAAATAAAATTTAAAGATAAAAATTAAAAAAAAAATGGAATTTCTCAACATAAGCTCTATCAAGTTCAAGACACTTTTGTAAGCAATGATACCAGCCTTTTAGTCTGTCCTTAAAAAAATGAGGGTCCTAGGAATTTAATGATGTCAATGCAGTCTTTTTACATTATTAACTGAAGAAAAATGGGTAGCATTCAAAGATTTCTTTTATTAGGAAACATAAACAATTCAGAACGAGCCAAGTCAGGACTGTAAGTTGAATGCCTAATGATTTTCTACAGAGACTCACAGGATTGCCCTTGTTTGATGAATGAGCAGGACTGCTGTGATAGTGGAGAACTCCTCTCTGGTGACGCTTTCCCAGGCATTTCTTTACTAAAGCTTTGGCAATCGAGACTCTCTCAATAAACAGCTTTTATTGTTCTTTGGCTCTCCAGAAAGTCATCAAACAATATTCCTTCCATATTCCAAAAAACTGTTGCATGATCTTTGATCTTGACTGGTTCACTTTTGCTTTGACCGAATCACTTTCACCTCTTGATAGCCATTGCTTTTTTTTTTGTGCTTTGACCTCAGAATCATACTGGTAAAGCCACCTTTCATATTTTATTACAATTCTTCTTGGATCTGGATCTCACTTGCTTAACATTTTCCTTGAAAGCTCTGCAGTCATCTGCAGCTGATCTGCACACAATGATTTTGGCAACTATTGAGTAGAAAATGTGCTCAACTTTAATTTTTCAGTCAGGATTGTATAAGCTGAACCAATCGAGATGTCTACAGTGTTGGCTATTGTTTCCCCTGTTAATCATTAGTCCTCTTTAATCAAGACATGAGCAAGATGAATTTTTTTCTCACAAGTTGGTGTAGATGATCTACCATTGCCGACATAATCATCAACATCATCTTGTCTCTTCTTCAAAAGTTCTCCATTTATAAACTGCTAATTCTTTAGGGCTTTGATCCCATGAACTTTTCATAAAGCATCAATAATTTCACCATTCTTTCTTCCAAGCTTCATCATACATTTAATGTTTGTTCTTCAGTTTTATCAAAATTCATGTTGCTCTGATAGAGGACTTTTCAAACTGATGTCTTATCTGTCTTAGTCCCTCAAAGTGGATCAGGTTCAGATATGATATAACAAGTGAATATAAATTTATTAAGGTGTAAAAATTTTAAAATCCATACATGATTTTTCATATGTATTTTTCATAAACTTTTTGAGGAATGTTAATATTGAGTGAATAGTAAAAAATGGAAACTATGTAAAATTGTTTTTATAGTCAAAATTAGTTGAACATTATTATTTTTAGATGGCATGACATAACATTTTAAATTAATAGACTCCTATAACAAATGTGCAAATGTACCCCCAAATCTAAAATAAAAGTTGAAATCATACAAAAAAGTTTAATACTCTTTTAAGAATTGTTTTATATTCACAGAAAATGTGTGCAGATAATATAGCGTTGCCATATACTCCCTACCACATACACATAGTTTCCCCTCTTACTAACATCCTGTATTAGTGAGGTACATTGTTACAATTAATACATGTATTGCTACATTAATACATTATAAAGTAGTTCATAATTTAGACTGTTTCACTTTTTATTGTACAGTTCTATGTTTTTCACAAATGCATGTCGTGTATCCACCATTACAATCACATACAGAATATTTTACTGTCCTAGAAATCCTCTGTGCTTAACCTGTTCACCCCATTCTCTCTCTTTCAAAACCCTGGCAACCACTGATCTTTTTAACCTTATCTACAGTATTTTCTTTTCCAGAATGTCACACAGTAAGAATCATAATATATACAGTCTTTTCAGACTGATATTTTTTAATTTAGCAATATGCTTTTAAGGTTTTTCGATGTCTTTTTGTTGCTTGATAGATCATCTCTTATTAGAAAATAATATCCCATTTGATGTAATATATAGGGTATTTGTCGAATTCATTCAACCTAATGAAAGGTATCTTGGTTGCTTCCTTCTAGATTTTGGCAATTATGAATAAAGCTGCTATATGCATTCATGTGCATGTTTATGTGCAGACATAAATTTTCCAACTCATTGGGTAAATAGCTAAGAATGGGACCGCTGCATCATATGGTAAGACTATTTATCTTTGTAAAAACCTGCCAAAGTGCCTTCCAAAATCACTATACCATTTTGCACTCCCACCAGCAAAGAATAACTTTTTCTTTTCCATCTGATATTCCTATTACATGCATTTATAGCTTTTGTAATTGTCCTACAGTTCAGGATATTGTGTTTTGAATTTTTGTCTTCATTTTTCTTTTATCTTTGCAAAAAGTATTTATGGATATATCTTGAAGCTCACTGATTTTGTTTTTACTGATAGTGCACACTCTAGCTAGGAATCCATCAAAGGCACCTGCCATTTCTGCTACAGTTTTGATTTCTTGCATTTCCTTTTCATTCTCTTTCAGAGTTTTCATTTGTCTACCATGCTCATCTATTCTTGCATGCTGTCTATTTTTTCTACCAGAGCCCTTAAGATTTTAGTAATTTATTTATTTATTTTGATGGAGTCTTGCTCTGTTGCCCAGTCTGGAGTCCAGTGGCACGATCTCGGCTCACTGCAACCTCTGCTTCCTGGGTTCAAGCGATTCTTCTGCCTCAGCCTCCTGAGTAGCTGGGATTACAGGCACCTACCACCACGCCTGGCTCATTTTTGTATTTTTAGTAGAGACGGGGTTTCACTAAGTTGGTCAGCTGGTGTCGAACTCCTAACCTCATAATCTGTCTGCCTTGGCCTCCCAAAGTGCTGGGATTACAGGCGTGAGCCACCGCACCTGGCCTCATTTTAGTCAGTTATTTAAATTCATTTTCTGCTAATTACAGAATTAATGTTATATTCACATTGGGTTCTGAGTCTTGCTTTGCTTCTCCAGATTTTTTTTCCTATTATCATGTTTTTAAATGTTTTGTTGAAAGCCACACAGGATGTACTGAGTAATAAGAACTGAGGTAATTAGGCTTTTAGTGTGAGGACCTGTGTTGATCTTGCTAAGAACAATGCCGCACAAGCTGTAGGTGCCAGATGCATCAGTTTCTTCTAGTTCCCTTGTCTGTTTCTTCTTCTATCGTCTCTGGATTTCACTAAGAACTCCTTCAATAGATTCTGTGTCTTCCAGCTCTCGCAGTTGTAATCCACTGTTCTTATATTGGAGCACTGCTGATGTGATGGTAAAGTGTTAGGAACAGAAAACATTCTATAATTTTGTGATTAAATCGCAGTGTTCAGTGAGCCTGACTCTCTAAACTGTGATGTTCAGCATTTCTTAGCCTTTATTCTCTCTCCTTACAGGAGACAGAAATGCTACCATTGGCTAATTGTTCTTCCTTCCAAGTCATATAAGGCTCTGGTACACTAGTTTCATTTAGAAAGCAGGCCTTTATTATGGAGAGTGTTCTGGGTACTTTAAAGTACCTGTAGTTACTTTTCCTTTCCCTACACCTGCATAAGACTGGGCCCCCAAAGGCCACTCCACCTTGTAATCTGTTGGTTAGGATTTGGTGCTTTCAACACTGTGGCCTAGGTTGAATTCTGTCAGGAAATCAGTCCCCTAGAGATCTAAATTCTTTAACTCAAAAGGAAAAGAAGTGGGAGACTGGTCTCCCAGGAATTTCTAATTCTCGAACTATATGCAACTAGGTTGTGAATTCAAACTAGTTTACTAGAGGCTGCGTGTAAACTCAAACTCGTTTACATGTAGCCTCTAGCAAATCATCGAAATTACTATTTAAGTGTTCCCACCAGTCACTGGCACCAGTGGCTTCTGCTTCAGCTAAACCGACCTTGGCTGTGATTCTCTCTGTTGACCTGTCTCTCCATATTTCAGAGTGGCAATTTGCCCTGGGACTTCAATTTTAAGATGGCTTTTAGAAAATTCATTACTTTTTAATTTGCTTATCTTTTTGTTTGTTGGGCAAGAGTGACTGCTTCTGTTTTTTATATGTCAGAGCTGAAACTGAAAATATAACGTAACTTTTTAAGGAAAACATTGCCCAATATTAAAAGCTCTCCATACAATTTTAATATAATGAAGGGAAAAATAAAAACTTTCAACAAAGTATTCATTTGGCTTGCCATTTATTCACTAAAAAGCACTTACTGCTGTATTCTAATTTTGGACATATGATTTTCTCATTATGCATAATTTTCACAAAAGTGTTTCAAAATAATCTCAAACCCCTAAACATGTCAATCATCTAGGACAGTTATTTACAAGGCACTGTTGCTACTGCCTTTTTGAGTTACACAGTTTTACAGTGCTAAGGTTCAAGTGGCCCACTGATCACAATTTTTTCATCAAAAAACATCACAGGCAGTCTCTTAGACAAATTTCAGATATTTATTTAAACTTATGGACAATGCTAACTACTATTAAGATTTCTTTATCATTGAATAAAATTTATTTTTCCTCTTGAATAGTGTCATTGGCAATACCTTTGTCTTTTCACATTTCATAGTTCTTAGTATTTACTGTTATGTATATCACAGTCTCACAAACAAAAGTCTTTTGCCAAATCTTTTTCAATCTGTGTATTCATGTTTTTTCATCACTTCTGAAAACTCCTAGTCATTATTCCTCAGTGTATTTTCCTTCTTCTACTGTCTCTATTCTTGATCTCTGGAACACTAATTAGATCTTCTAGCTGTAGTTTTCTTTAATTTCTCTTTCATATTTTCTGTAAGCTGTCCTATCTGTGCTGAATCCTGGATAATTCTTTCAGATAGATGTTGGAATAATTCTGCATTAAGCTATGTAGAAACCCTTTAAATTTTTGAACTGAGGTTTTTGTGTATGTTTTTGTTGCTGTTGTTACATTTTTATATTTTTGATATTTGAAAGTTCTATTGTTTCTTTTTTAAATATGCCTGGTCATCCCTAAAAGCCACTTACTTAATGCCTTTAAAAACATTTTTTATGGTTGCATAGTATTCCATGGTGTATATTTACCATATTTTGTTTATCCAGTCTGTCATTGATGGGCATTTGGGTTGATTCCATGTCTTTGCTATTGTGAATAGTGTTGCAATGAACATACATGTGCATGTGTCCTTATAATATAACGGTTTATATTCATTTGGGTATATACGGAGTATTGCAATTGCTGGGTTATATTGGATTTCAGTAGATCCAGTTGTAGTAATTGCATCATGATGAGCTGAATCTTTAGAATAAGTTGCAAGACCAGATGCAACTAATATGTCTGCCAATTTTTTTTTCTCATGAATGCCATCCACTTTCAGTTTTGTTTCAGAATTGTATTCCCTAAACTGGAAAAAAATTGTTTATAACCATTATATAGCCTATATCTGAGCATTCTTGCAGTTTGTGATGGGTGGTGTAGTGTCTATCCATGTTAACTGTTTCAGCTGACACAACTTGTTTGTGGTTTCCCTCACTATATGCTTGGTTACCTCTGTAAACTCATTCCTTGATCTTATTTGTTGAAATCTTATAAATCTATTGGGAATACTTTTTTCTAGGGGAGTTTTACACCTTCTAGGAGAGGCATAAGTTGCCAATGATCTGGGACTCTTTAACTCCAGTGAAGGCCCCAGATCAATGCGAGAGTTCCAGGCTCAGCTCAGAAACCTGTCTACTGGCCAGAGAATCAGTGTTCCATTGCAACACTTCTTTTGTTATCTGTTTTAGGACAGCTTTGTTCCTTCACATACCTCATTATTCCTTGTTTTAGCTCAGATACAAGTTCACAGATAATAAAGATGAGGAGGAGACAAACCAGGAGAAGAAGGAAGAAAAATTTGAATTTTCAATATCAATGAAAAACTTGCTTACATTTGCAAGTTGTCATTACATAAAAATATCTGTGTTATTTCAGACCAGTTTTCTGATGTAGGAAGTTCTATCAGAACATGCAGTCTCCCAGAAGCAGATATCCCAAAGGATTTTTTTTGACTCCACAATGCATTGCTATCTCATATTCAATCTATTGGTCAACTAATTACTCTTAATAATTTAATATAGCACGCTATTAATTCTTGCATATCCCATATATTGACAATAGAATTTTAATTATAAATAAAATATTTTACATTTATATTTATATTAAATTGAATTTTGCTGTTTCAATCCAGCAAATACATATTATTTTAATCTTAATTGTTTCACTGAATAAATTTGTGATTCTTCTTTGCATTGGGTTATCTGCAAATTTGATTAATAAAAGAAGGAGCAAATTAGTCTAGGCTGCTGACTCCCTTCCATAACTCAATGCTATGGAATTTAAAAAAATAAAAAACTCTGAAAAAGTAGGTTAAAGGCTACAGAAAATCCTGGGGGAATAGTTGAGACAAAGTGCTCCCAGGCAGAGGAGGGCAGATTAGCTTGAGAGAGTGAGAAAGATTTAAATTATATTTTTCTTTCTTTGCCACATTGCCTTTGGTGGATAATTTTCTGAGTTTATAACACTAATACAGGAAAACATTAGAAAAATAGAATCCCATAATGTATTAAAAATGACACACTGTGATTAAGTGTTTTTCAGGAATGCAATAAAAATTCTATACCACCAACATACTTCATCATGTAAAGACACTGTTATGGGCACTGAGATTAAAGCAAAAAATAAACAGAAATCTTGCCCTCATGGAATTTATATTTTGGTAAATAATAGTGACACATAAATAGTGCCTATAACATGCTGGACCTGGTTCAAAGTGCTCTTATTCATCTTTGCTCATAGAGCTTTTACAGTACCCATATGAATTCAGTGCTAGTGTTATTAATATTTCCCTTTACTGATGAAGATCTGAAGGGCAGAGGAATTATGAAACTTACCTGAAGTCACATAACTTGTGAGTGTGGTGGAGCCAGGATTCCAACTGTGCAGTCTCCTAGGGAACTATGCATGGAACTAGAAAATAAGTTGACGAGTTATCACTTATTTCTAATAGAATAACGAAAATTAAAGAGGTGGATGTCATTGCATGTTTCTGAAGAAGTAGAAAAGATGATAACCTAGACCAATTAAACTGGTTCAGCCATTCTGCAACGTCATATTGGAAATTTTAGAAAAGTTATAAATGTGTATTCTGTGACCTAGTGCTGGCACTCTAAAGTTCATAAACAGATCTTCCATGGTATTTATCATGCTGCTGTAGAGGGGTGCAGAAAGTTGAAGAAAGCCTGGCTAAACCTAATGTAATGATGAACACAATGAAATAAATTCTGTTAAAAGCAATAAACTGGAGAGACATCCAGCAATAATAAGCATACCTCAAATTCATAGTGTTGAGTAAGCAGAGTAGGAAACAGAATAAGTCATTCTTTAGTTAGCTTAAAGTACTTATAGACACATAGATATTGAAGGGATTTGTAAATATTTGAGGGTGTACTTCAAATATCTCAGAGAGGGTGAAGGAATGGAAATGGAGATGAAGGAAGGAGGTAAAAGTAAAATAAAACAAGAGAATGGATTTTCACAGATTGAGAACATAAGCTGTGGACCAAAAATGTGATGAGCTCTATTTTGTACGTGAAGAATAAATAAACAATCAATCAATTGATCAACGAAACTAGATTAATTTTAGTAAGAATTAAATAGAAAATAAGTACCTATTTTTCCCTCCAATTTTACTGTGAATTTACTGTTTATTTGTCATAATTATTTTTGCCTGCAGTTGCACTTCCATATTTTTAATCCATCCTAAAAAGCTGAGAGGGTTAACCAAATAACTAGAAATAATTTACAGAGAAAGTGTAATTGAAATATATATAAAAAACCATGCTGCATTACTCTGAACATTTTTATGGCAACGTACATTCTCTTCATTCAAAAACCATCTTTTAATATTTTAATTAGGATACTGTGTTATGTGAAAGGAACATCCGATTTTAGAAATGCAAATGAGGGTATGCTATGAAACAAAGAAGAAGAATAAAAAGGTAATATGTAGTTAAGCAACCAGCTATGAAGGGAAAGAATGCAGAGATAAATCAAGGGAATAACCTGATTTTTGAAATGAAAATTGTACTCTCATTTTTCAAATTTAGCAATTGGACAAGATTAATGATAGTTTCAGTATATTTTTTTACTTACAAATGCAATAATTATCTTTGTCTAATAAACTTGATATCAATCAACTGGCATGTATTGATTGACAGTAATTAGACCCCTAAAGCACTTCCAGCCAGTCGAGTAGGTGAAAACACTGTTCTCAGTTACTGTCTCCACTTCCCTCTTTCTCCCATTTTCCCTTTTTGCTCATTGCTACAAAATAAAAAAAGACTTTCTTTGCAGCTATATGAAATATAGCTTGTTTGTGCAGTTTTCCCATTTTAAACATGATGGAATTAAGTCTCTCAAGGATTAAGGAACTTGGCCAGTGACTGATGTGGGACTGAAATCAGATCTACAGTCAAAGCCCATAAGCTCAACAACTAGACCACACTGCCTTGGGACCCTGGGCTTGGGACTTCCTTCTTCCTAGGGGATAATTTGGATCACATTTTTTTTTTCAAAATTAATGTTTTATTGCTTCTTTGTTAACAAGAAAATAAATCTAGCTAGAAGAAAAACTTCAAGAGAGCCATGAGCCTTTCCTCAATCAGGAGAATAACTGTGAGAACACATTTTTTTCGGGACAGGAATCTTATGGAACAGTGAAGACAGAAGAAGAAGAAGATAGAGGCACTGTGGAGCCATAGAGGTAACAAAGCTGGTAAATAGAGAGCTAGGTAGCCCAGGACAGAAAATGTGTCCCAGAATGGGCTCATATTGCCCACAAGTGCTGGCCCCACAGTTCCTGATATCTGGAGATCTGTGGCTGTGTTTACTCATCAACGAAAGTTTTCACAGCCAACCCTATGTCCACTATCCAGGTCTCATTGACTAAGGAGGACAAAAAAAAATACTACAACATAATAATTAAAACATACTTTGCAAATTGAAAACAGATGGACCCAAATAAGGCATGAAAGAACCACACATTTAACAAGAGAACTATTTATCATCCTATGCTTCAGGTTCAAATTCTGAGTTGTTTTCTCTCAGGTCTACTGCTAAAATCCATGGTTAAACTTTATATTGCATTTTGGACTAGGCAATAAGAAACAACTGACTTACAAAGAAACTACTTGTAAATATGATAAAGTCTTATGTGCAATACACGGTTTGTGATTAAACTGAATAGTATAGTAAGTTATATCTGCTCTTTAGGGTCATATAGAACTTGTCAAATTACAGAGCCTTGAGAACTCATATTATTTATTTGTGAAATAATATTAACTATATATATATATTTCATAGAATATTTTCAAGGTGAATTTACATGTTGCGAATAAATAAAGCGCTTTTCACAATACTTGGTCCAACTATAGCAAATGGCCAGTAAGCATTACTATTAATAGCAGTAGCAGTAGTGCTAATAGCATTGTATTAAGTATATAAAGTAAGGGGAAAAAAAATCACAATCACATGGTGTATGATCTGATTCAAAGTTTTTTCATCAATAGTAAGACAGAAGATATGTGTTAAAACAAATCGATTTAATTCACATGGCCTTGTCATTGAAGTCCTTAGAATGAAGGAGTTCCACAAGGGAGAAAGTCCAGAAAGAAGACTGAGTACATTTTGGTGATTGCTCAAAGCTTGAAAGGAAAGTTTCTTTTAGAAAGAAGGTTTTAAACTGAGGAAATAAAAAACAAATCACAGCTAGATGAGAAGGACTGAGAAATAAAAAAAAAAAGGACCAGTGGTTTTTAAAGTAGCTGGTGATTTTATAAGTAACTTATATAGAACATTTTTGTAAGAGGGATACAAGTTAGGAATTTTAAAATATTAGGTTTCAGGAATATTTTATACTATTAAACTAGACAATAAAAAAGGTGTTGTCTTTGCCATGTGCACTATCAGCTGGATAGAACATGCAGGGCAAACTCTGAAAGAAGATCATTTAGTGTGTGTACTAGTCAGGGTTCTCTAGAGAGACAGAACTAATAGGATAGATGTGTGTATAGAGGGGAGTTTTAATGCATATTGACTCGCAGATTCACAAGATGAAGTCCCACAACAGGCTGTCTGCAAGCTGAGGAGCAAGGAAGCCAGTCTGAGTCCCAAAACCTCAGAAGTAGAAAAGCCAACAGTGCAGTCTTCAGTCTGTGGGAAAGGTCCAGGAGCCCCTAGCAAATCACTGGGGTAAGTCTAAGAGTCCAAAAGCTGAGGAACTTAATGTCCAATATTTGAAGGCAGGACGCATCCAGCACAGGACAAAGGTGAAGCCTGGAAGACTTCACCAATCTAGTCTTGCCATGTTCCTTTGCCTGCTTTTATCCTAGCTTCACTGGCAGCTGATTAGTTTGTGCCCATCCAAACTGAGGGTGGGTCATCTCTCCCAGCCCACTGACTCAAGTGTTAATCTCCTTTGGCAGCACCCTCACAGACACACCCAGGAACAATACTTTGCATCATTCAGTTTGATCAAGTTGACACTCAACCATCACAGTACAGTTTATAGAATATTAACTTTCCTTAGATGTTAACTCATTACAATAGAATTTGTAGTAATAAAAACTGAAAAGAATCAATGTTTCGCAATAGAGAAATGAACAGATGAATTAGAGTATATCTAACATCAGCCATTCATGCCATTTTGTTACAATTAATGGCATGGGGCATTTCCAATAACAATATAACATAAAATGAAAAATTCAAATACACATAGGGGTGTATGTGTGTGTATGTGTGTGCGCGCATGTGCGTGTGTATATATTCCACAGTGTCCAGCACTTCATACATTTAAATGTTAGATTCAATGCATGCATGTACGATCATGCACATGCAATCCAAAAAAGTGGCAAAAATATATTAAAATGTTGTCCATGTGTTTTAAAATTATGGACAAATGTTTTGTTCTATACATTTGTAAACATTTTCCAAGTTTCTAAATCCATGCCTTACTTTTATAATGTCAAAAAAAGAGTATTAAAAAAATAATTAAGTTCTACATATACAGTATGATGCCACTGGAAATGGCTATATGGAAATTATGAAACAAGAGCAGTGGCTCATCCCTGTAATACCAACACTTTGGGAGGCCAAGCCAGGAGAATTGCCATCATGGAGTTTGAGGCTGCAGTGAGCTATTATCAAGCCACTGAACTCCAGCCTGGGTGACAGAAAGAGACATACTATCTCAAAGAAAAAAGAAATTATGTTTTTCAAATATCTGCTACTGTGACTAACACTGAACAATATTGGGCAAAAACAGTTCTTTACAGACAATATGACCAAGAGCTCAAAATCCCCTGTACTAAGCAACACTTAAATGCCTTACATAGTCAGTACAAGGGTAGCTTTTTAAAGCAAAGATGTAGGGTGTTTGCCTGAAAAGCAGATCCCATATGTAAGTGAGGTGTTTAGCCTCACCACTGTTGTGAATGTAATATAGATGAAAGTTGCTCCCGGCTGGGTGCTGTGGCTCACACCTGTAATCCCAGAACTTTGGGAGGCCGAGGTGGGTGGATCACCTGAGGTCAGGAGTTCAAGATCAGCCTGGCCAACATAGTGAAACCCCATCTCTACTAAAAATAAAATTAGCCAGATGTGGTGGCGGATGCCTGTAATCCCAACTACTCAAGAGTCTGAGGCAGGAGAATCGCTGGAACCCAGGAGGCAAAGGTTGCAGTGAGTCAAGATTGTACCATTGCACTCCAGCCTGAGCAACAAGAGGGAAACTCTGTCTCAAAAAAAAACAAAAAAAAAAAACAAGAAAGAAAAGTTGCTTCCCATTACTCAGCATACTTTTCCACACACTGCCCACTTACACATGACAATCAGCAAAGCCCTTTATATGATGGAGGTACAGAGATGCATATTCTGTCTATATTATTGAAACCACCACTATAATACTCCCAAAGTAACAATTTGTATCTCAATCCTATTAATTTTTACTTCAACTATTTAGCTTTATTTGTATCTTCCACATTGAAAGAGAAAATAAATTACTCTAGGCTCGAATTATATCACAATAGGAACAATTAAATATCTTATAAGCTCAGCCTTCTCTGGTGAGTTATAAACAAGTTCCTCTTTCTGAGAAGAAAATTAAATTCTTATTGCATCTAGAAACTCTTGCTAAAATATTTTATTGCTGCTGTTAGAAGATTTAGAATAATGAAGGCAGTGGTAAAGTAAATATACTATCTCCATTTACCATCTCTTTAATTGTTGAATTGTCCATTTTAGCACTAGTTTCATAGTTTATTTAATGTGAATTAATGAAACAGAAGCTGAGGGTACCGTGTGCTATTGGAGCCATACAACCCAAAAAGCAACTAAGAAAATATGTGATCATCTCAAATAAACCACACTTATTTTTAATTTCATAGCAGACATGTTTATAAGATTCAGCATATGTGCAACTCTAACTATCATGGGAGAAGCAGTAGAAGTTGCTTTAGACTGAGTAATACAGGAAAATAGAAAACAGCAAATGTAGAGGATAACTAGCTAAAGAATTACTGGGTATATGAATTACATATCTCCCTGTTTTTTCTCCTATTAATTGAAATTTTACTGAATTTGAAGACAAATTAGAATGCTTCATTCAATTTCACTGAAAATATGCCATTTTCAATACCAATATCCATTCAGATTAACTCATTCAAATTGTGTGTAACATCCACTTTGTGGAATGCATTTACACTAAGACCGTCAATGGCAATAGCTTCTGACCCAATAGCCTAACTCTTCGGTGAAAAGAACCTCCAGTATTTTTAGCAGTCACTTTATCCTAATAGAAAGCATTAATGTCTTTCCCAGTTTAGAGGAAAAATATTTTCTAATAAATCAAAGCAAAAGAATATTAATAGTTATTTGTGAGCATTTGTGTTTCCTGGTAGCAATGTGGCCCTAAGTAATTCTTCAATTGCATCACAAGTGGAAGAAATATATTCGATAGAGAGATAAGTAAGTAGATAGGGAGATAGATAGATAGACTGATGATAGATGATAGATAGATAGATAAATAAATTCCCCTTTGTTTGCTGGAAAATAAATTATAAATTCATAGAGCCTAAGTAGACTCACTGATAAAATTTAGTAAATATTTAACGTTCATCTTTTTCATGCAAGTTACAGCCTGGAATACAAAGATGAGTAACTCACCATGCTTGGCATCTCAATTTTATACTTGGTGGGGGGAAATGAGGTAATCAACATAAAATTGATCACATTTCCAAAAACATTAATCATGGGTGATGATATATCGGGGAAAATTTTTACAAAAAATTCACATGACCAAGAGTCTATAATATTGAAATATGTCTATATTATTGAAACCACCACTACAATATTTCCAAAGTAACAATGTGTAACTCAATCCTATTAAATTTACTTCAATTATTTAGCTTTATGTGTATCTTCCAGATTGATATGGACTCTCTCTCTCTCTCTCTCTCTCTCTCTATATATATATATATATATATATATATATATAGAGAGAGAGAGAGAGAGAGTATGTATACAGTATATATATAGTATATTTCATATATATTCTATTGAATGGATACCAATATCCATTCAAATTAATACATTCAAATTGTGTGTAACATCCGCTTGGTGGAATGTATTCACACTAAGGCTGTCAGTGGCAGTGTATATATAGTTATATATATGTATATAATTATGACACTGAAAAAAGTTCTAATGAAGTAATGGCATTTGAAGTGGACCCCAAAGGTAGATAGAGTAGCAGAGGGATTGCACCTTGAGAAGACTAATCAGCAGTGGGGTACTGTTGACAAATAAAGAAGATAGGAGAAATAACCCTGAGAATTACATTTGGAAGGACTTTTCAAATAGTTAAGGAATTAAGAGGCTCTGCATTAGAGGAAATGGTCTAAAGATGGAAATGTAAGAATAAAGTATTGACATATTATAAAAATGGAATTTGCATTGTTAAATACAAAAAAATAAAGGAGGGATAATCATCAAGTTCAAAAATCTAGATCCATTTAATGAAATAAAAAAGTCTAGAGGACATAAATGTTTTGGGAAATATTGAGGTATAAAAATGAATGGGCTTGTTTTTTAACCTGCCAAATTTCAGTTCCTTGTAGATATCCAAGGCTGAGTGTCAAGGAGACTGAAATGCTAATCTAGGATAAACTTTCAGGATTCATTCATACTTAGAACACGGAAATAGATGAAATTTCTGAGAAAGAAAGTCCCACAGAAAAAGTAGTTTTAAAGAGAGAAGAAAGGTATTTGAAAAGTAAATCTAAGGAACAATATCTATTAAAGGATATTAAACTATGATAATGTAAATCAATGTGATTCCCATTTTTGCTGTCCAGCACTTACCAATAAAATTGTAGTTTTATTGATATTCAACTCAGTGTGAGACAATTCAATGAGGTTTACAGTTTTATTGAGAATTTTTATAGCCTGTGGAATGTCCCTCATGTGATGAAAAATATTGGAATAAAATTTTGTGTTACTAATGGGGTAACTTTTATTTTCTTCTAACTAGATACCAATAAATAAATTCTAGCACTTATGTAGCATATTTTGGAAACATAAAAACTTGAGAGTACCAAGCAAATTTTTGTACATCAGGCAAATTCTTATCCAAATGACAGTAATTTTTTTGATCTGATAAGCTATTCTTCATTCTTGTTTTCTTAAGATAGGCCTAATTTTGTTTCCTATATCATAGCCCAAGCAAAGTGGAGCTGGGTAATTGCATTCGTCTCATGAACAAAAGAATCGACAAAGTTCACCCTCCTGTCGCATCAATAACGTCAAAACACTAATATATAAGTAATAGCGGTAATGAATAACAACAACAACAATAATAAGATAAGCCAGGATGCCTTCAAACGCACAGCCTGCAGTGGCAGTAAAATTCTTCCTTGAATTTTCCTCTCCAGTAAGATGTCTGTGTACATACTAAAGCCGGTTCTCTCACTTACCATGCGGTCTGCTACTTTTCTCCTCCCTCTATCCTGTTAAGTCATCACATCTCAACAATGGGGATGGCCTTAATCCTCCCCTGCTTTTAATTCACTTGCAGACTGTTCCTCCTTTATTTTCAGGCTACGGGGTGTTAGGAGTGTCCGAAAAGTGGTAAGAAGAAACCCCCATTCCCACTCTTATTATCTAAGCAACAAAATACTGCAGCCTGTATTTTTTTTTTTTTTTTTTTTTTTTTTTTTTTTTTTTTTTTCCCCTGCCAGTGTTGTTACGCTCCTAACACCCAGTCGCCAACCTCCCCCCCCCCCCAACCCCCCCCCCCCCGGTTCGAGACA